>NW_027202271.1:10915414-11087914 GCF_024711535.1 Dipodomys merriami
CAGCGCCCAGGCCCAGAGTTCAAGCCCCATGCCAAAAAAAAAAAGGGGGCGGGGGGGAGACTTACTGCCATACTGTACATTATTTGGGAACACAAAAGTCACATCAACAGTTTAACATAAAGTCCACAAGGCACCCAAAGTAGGCAGTGAAAGGAACACAGCTAACACCAATTACAGCCACTCGTAACTCTAATGCTGCCTGTAACTAGATGTCACATGTCTGATTCCTCAGTTCTTACTGGTCCAGCAGTGCACTGAGTAGGAACAAAAACAGGCTAAGTCCAGGTCATAGACTAAGGTATACAAATAATTTCCTTTTGACAAGTAGACCGTAAGTCCTTAGTTCCTATGGATTTCAGCCTGAAACATGTTTTTATCTTAGATATATTTATCTAGCTTTGTAAATACGTTAATACATGTAACTTAAGGGTCACTACTTTGGAGCTCTTTTACTTGCTGGACAGCAGCTTGACTACACAATGCCTGTTCTCCTTTTGTGTTGGCTGTGTCTTTTAACGCATAGGTAGACTTGCACTGGGATCCTCTTGGTGTGTCTCCCATAGCTAACAAGCATGTACTACCTTGCCTAGCCATTGGTTGAGATGAGGTCTTGTCCATTCTTTTTTCTTGAGCTGATCCCCCACTGCACGTCACCCCCAAGTCTGCTTGCCATGCCTGCTCAAACGCTAACCCATCAAAGACTCCAATGCCACACAGCCATTGTCTAAGTTTCTGTTAGAAGGGAAAACTTACAAACATTACTAAAAGGAATAAAATTAGAAGATTGGGAAGTTTAATAGGTTTCATTTGATAAGAAAAGTAGCAAGACTTTCATGGAGATTTTTTTTTTCCAGTTGTGGGGTTTGAACTCTGGGCCTGAGTGCTGTCCCTCAGCTCTTCAGCTCTCAAGGCTAGAGCTCCACCACTTGAGCCAAAGCACCACTTCTGGCTTTTTCTGCTTATATGGTGCTGAGGAATCAAACCCAGGGCCTTATGCATGGGAGGCAAGCACTCTACCACTGAGCCACCTCCCCAGCCCTGTTTCTATATTCTTTTTTTTTTTTGGTCGTAGAGCTTGAACTCTGGGCTTGGGCGCTGTCCCTCAGCTCTTCAACTCAAAGCTAGCACTCTACCACTTGAGCCACAGCACCACTTCCAGCGTTTTCTTTTTGCTTATATGGTACTGAGGAATTGAACCCAGGGCCTCAGGCATGCAAGGCAAGCGCTCTACCACTGAGCCAACTTCCCAGCCCAGAAATGTCTTTCAATGAGACCAAACTGGCTATGACAAATGGAGGAAGGGTGAGGTTATTCGATGTGCATTATGTAAAAATTGAACAGGGATAGGAGGGAGAAAATGGGGGAGAATGGGTAGGCGGGACATTGATCAACATACATTGTACTCATAATCTGACTTAGGAATTGAAACCCCTTTGTACAACTATGTAAAAAAAAAAAAACAAAAAAAAACCTGGCCATTCGAAATCTGACAGGCCTAATAGTTCCAAGCAATCTTCAAAGATTGGAGGTTTTGGACTGATGACTGACTACAGGCAGAACTTGGACAACTTTCACAATTACACAAACATACCCCAGATCAAAATGACAGGTTTTCAGACAAAAAAACAATGATACTGATGTTGATAAATACAAGTGTAGTCTGGAAATCAGTGTGTAACACATTTGCTTGAGGGGCTTTGGAATCTTGGGGACTGTACATTTGGCGAGAATATGACTGTTGGGATTGCACTTAATGATTCAAATGGTCTAAGTAATGAAAGACACCAGACCAGGCTGACCCTTCAATCAATTCAGCCTTACAAGGTGGCTGCCTGAAACAGACGATTTTGGCAATCGTTGGAAATCTGATTCTCATTTTAGATAAAAATTGGTATGATTTGAATAACAATAAAGCCAGGTGTGGGGGGCTCACACCTGTAATCCTAGCTACTCAGGAGGCTGAGATCTGAGGGTCTAGGCTCAAAGCCAGCCGGGGCAGGAAAAGTCTGGGAGACTCTTATCTCCAATAAACCAATCAGAAAATCGGAAGTGGCGCTGTGGCTCAAGAGGTAGAGCCCAGGCCTTGAGCTGAAGAGCCTGAGGGGCAGCACCCAGGCCCAGCATTCAAGCCCCACTACCGACAAAAATAATTAAATACAAAAAGCACACTTTTAAATATGCATAAAACAACCACTTTCATATGGAGATGGCACATTTGTTGCATAAATTTGTTTCAAATTCCAATCAAAAGCACCTTTTATGCCACGCATAATTACTTTTCAGTATGGCTTCCCCATATTTATAAGTTGCTTTTCTTTTGCCCATTGGGACTAGATTGACACAAGGAAAGGGATAAGGAATGGTAGAAATGAGGCGAGACATGGTTGTTTTTGTTCAAAGGAGTTCTGCTGTAAAGCTTGTTCACAATGTGATATGTAGGAATTACATTGCTAAGAGCAAGCATTTAATGTTAGTTAAAGTAAAAGACTCATTTAGAAATCTGAAGGGCAAACTAGGAAACTAGGAAAGGTGTAGCATCTCACTGACTGATTACAAGAGCTTCATGTAATGAGACAATAAAAATAGATATATAATGGAAATAAAAATAGCTATTAGCCAGATGCTGGTGGCTCATGCCTATAATCCTAGCTACTCAGGAGGCTGAGATCTGAGGATCACAGTTCAAAGCCAGCCTGGGCAGGAAAGTCCATGAGACTCTTATCTCCAATTAACCACCAGAAAACCGGAAGTGGCGCTGTGGCTCAAGTGGTAGAACACTAGCCTTGAGCTGAAGAGCTGAGGGACAGCACCTAGGCCCAGAGTTCAAGCCCCACGACTGACAAAAAAAAAAAAAAAAAAAAAAAAAAAAAGTCCAAGATCTGAGGATTGAGGTTCAAAGCCAACCCAGACAGGAAAACCTGAGACTTTTGTCTCCAATTAATGCAAAAACCAACAAGTGGTAGAGCACCCATTTTAAGCATATAAGACAGTGCCCAGACCCTTGAGTTCAAGTCCCAGTACCAGTAAAACAATGATTATTGTTTCTAGTGACAGACTGCTGAGTAGGCTGAGAGAGAAGCGGTGCTGGTCCTTCATAAGCAAAAGAACTCTGGACAGCTGGATTAGGAGATGATGGCTGAGAGAAGAGGCTCCCGTGAGGTCTGGTTCCGGCACAACCGTGGCCTTGGCAAGGGCCCAGCTCTGTGACCTCAGTAACAGCTTACCTTCCCGGGTTAGGCAAGGGAGGGGAACAGCAAGCTCTCAGCACGCAGGCAGTACTCGGTGCTTGCTACCAACTGTAACCCAGACTGGAGGACATACAATTGGCTACTAGACAAAAGGAAAGATTGGTGAATGTGGCTCAGAAAAAGCAATGCCACGGTGCCAACTCTGAACGCCCCAAGTCCTTTAGGCAAGAAATGAAAACTTTTTAATTTTTTGTCAGTCGTGGGGCCTGAACTCTGGGCCTGGGCACTTTCCCCCAGCTCTTCAGCTCAAGGTTAGTGCTCTACCACTTGAACCACAGTGCCACTTCCGGCTTTTTCTGCTTAGGTGGTGTTGAGGAATCGAACCCAGGGCCTCATGCATGCAAGGCAAGTCCTCTACCACTGAGCCACCTTCCCAGCCAAGAAATGAATAAAAACTTGTTGCACTGTATGTGGCCACACATGCTGTAATCCCAAATGTTTAGGAGATGGAGATAGGAGGATTTGGCCTCCAGCAGATCCCAGTCAAAAGCTCTAAGACCCTATTTAAAACAAACTACAGCAAAGGGGGGCTGGAGGTGTAGCTTGACTTGCAAGCTAGGTGGAGTTCAATTTCCCCACCACATTAAAAGCACACACATCCCAATAGATGGGTTCCTCTAAGAGTTAGGCTGGGTGCCAGTGGCTCATGCCTGTAATCCTAGCTACTCAGAAGGCTGAGATCCAGAGGATCAAGTTTTGAGGTCAGGCAGCAAAGGCCATGGGACTCCGCCAATTCACAAGCAAAAACCCAGGCTGGAGTCATGGCTCAAGCAGTAGAGCACCAACTGACTAAGAAAGCCAAGCACAAACTCAACTCCTGGAGTTCAGCCTGTGTATTGGCACACTGGCATGGGGGGAGGGGGGAGTTTGGCCAGACACTGGTGGCTCATACCTGTAATCCTAGCTATTTGGGAGGCTGAGATATGAGAATCATGATTCCAAGCCAGCCTGGGCAGGAGTTAGCCAACTTTGTCTCCAATTAACCAGCAAAAAGGCAGGAGAAGCTGTGGGTCAAATGGTAGAACACCAGCTTTGAGCCAAAAAGCTCAGGGACAGTGCCCAGGTTGTGCGCTCAGCCTCACAACCCCTTTCCCCCAGAAAGTTTGATTGTACCTTCGACTACTGTAATTATGCCAAATGTCTTTTCTTCTACAAAAGATGTTATTTTCCCATGTAGCTAGGGTTTAATATTATGTGAAGCTAGATAAAAGCTTTATAAAAGATGTGTGTGTGCACATGTGCATCTCAGGTGCTGTTGTTGCTTCTGCACACAGAGAATTCAAATGATTTAAATATAAGCTGTGAGCTAATTACATTCCTCTAACCATAGAGCTGTGATCCACGGGGATCTAAAAAAGATACAAAGTGATTTGATTCTTGGCTGCACATTAGACCTTAGATCTAAAATATACCAAAATCCAGGATATGGGTCTGCACACTGCCTTGTCTGAAGTCCTCCAAGTCATCCTAAATATGCAGCTGGTGCAAAAGCCACTGGATAAATTTCATTTCCTCCTCATCCAAAAGGAAATTGAGAAAAGCAGTCCTGAACCTGGGGAAATTTCATCTGTCCTTCTACTCAGCCCCTGCACCATCTCTGCAAGGGAGGGCTAGTCCATTCCACAGGTAAGTACTGGAGCTCAGTACTTACCTAGAGCTCAGTACTTACCACTGGAGCCAGGTTCCCTGTGAGCTTTAAAGCATCGCCCCCACTAAGGCTAGACACCCTCCTCTCTATTGGTCAGCAAGAGGAGGGGCGTGCTCAAGCTGATGGCTTGGGAGTTACATCCTGATAAGTGTCAGGATTTTCAGGCCACAAAGCCAGTTGGTGCCCATCCTGAACACAAGCATGAGGCCATGCTCCTCCCCAGCGGACACAGGCCAGCACAGCTCAACCTGGGAAATAAGGCGGGGTCCAGCTCTCTAGCTGTGCCTTTACTCCTTTTCCCACTTTCTACTTTTTGGATCCATTTTTGTTCCATAACGAATAGGGAGGCTAAAGAAAAGCACTGAAGGATGCACATTGCTCTATATTTTGGGTCCTTTTGAAGTTCTCTTAAAGACAGGGTGCTGTATCTTTTATTATGTTTAGTATTACAGGAAGAGTGTCTTTCCTCTGCAAACATTTTCAGTAATTGCTTGATTATTCCTTCACATTCCTAGATTATCTGAACAACCTTCCTCTAATTGCCCATTTTTTTTTAAACTGGACTAAGAAACGAAGGCTTATTATGTGTATCTTCAAATAGCCTATCAACAAAATCATATAAATCTGCGTTCCCACCACTAGTGTTTGATCATTGTCTTCCTGCCAGCATTATAATCAGCTGAACAAAATTATGTTAACTGGTAAGGCTGAGCACCAAATTTACCAAATCTCTGGTTTTCTGTTCAGCTTTTCTGTTCAGTGACACCAAACATGGGGTCACAAATGTCAGGCACCCTACTACTTAGCTGGATTTCCAAACCCCCTTAAACATCTAAACAATCTTTCCAAAACACAAATTGGATCTTCTCAGATAATTTTACTTTGCAGAAAACACTGCCTGAGAAACTAGTCAGCCTGCCTTATTTGCAGTTTATTACAGCTTGCACCAAGCACAGTCAAAATTCAGAACTTTAAAAATCAAATTTCAAAAACAAACTTTTCATTCCCATGCATGCATTACACAGCTCAGTTGACAAGCTCTCATGCAGGTCCACACTACGGTCAATGGTATTTAAGTTGTGACCTACTACTGCCTTTTCCTTGGCCTTAAATTTGTAAAAGTGCAGCATGCCTCCTAAATAGGGCCCAAAATGCAAGTTAAAGGTGAATATGCTTAGTTTAAGATAAAAGACAGCATCTGTAAGAAGAGCTGGGTGACACTGTGGCCAAAATAAAGTACTTAACATTGCAGCCTGAGTGCTCATCCTTCCTCCTCACAGTCCATTCTCCTGGAGCCACCACCCAGAAACCAAGTGCACTGCATACATACATACATACATCTCAGTGTCACCAGGCCATCTCATGCCAGAGACTTTTTGGCCCTATCATTCTCCCAAACTCATCCTTTTTTATTATACCCATCTTTGGCTCCTTTGTTGTTTTATGGACTTTTTTGGTGGGTGGGGGAAGATACTTGGGTTTGACCCAGGACCTTGCACTTGCTAGGTGGAAGGCTGGATTATTTTCATTGCTGGACTTACCTTTCAGTCCAAGCTTACAGTCTTACCTGCAGGGGCCCTGCTCTAACCATGCTTTGAGTCCACCTCATGGCCCCATTCTCTGCACCCACAGATATACTGTGGTTGTGCCTTTTTACACTGCAGCCACATGAAGCTCCATGGTGACAACTGTGCCCTCAGTCTTCTCTTGCACAGAGCTCCATCCCGACACTAGCTGTTAAGTAATGGCGGGATAAGCAAAACTGCTTCTGGATGACTGCGTGTACAAGTGTCTACACACAACACAAGCAAAGTTAAGACTACGAAAAGATGGCAAATGGTTCCAAGATTGCAAACTCAAGAGCCAGCCCACTTTGCTGCACAAAGAAGCCTTTACACAGATGAAAGCAGTTGTCTGGAGAGAATGAAAATCAGGTGAGAAGAGGAAAGAAATTAAGGATGGTTTCAAGACTAAAGGTTTCACGCTTCCAGATAACAAACACAAGTATTATAATGCACAAAAGCACTAGACAAATGTTACTTAATGCATCTCAATTTTCCCAAAAATAATTACTATAAATTGGGACTTATACATTGAGGTAATAATAAGTGATTCAGAGTGACCAGAAGAATGGGCTATTTACTGTACTATTCTCTAGGGCACAATCCTGACAATACACATGAGGAATATAAAGAATTCCTGACACACAGTACACAGTCAGTCCGATGAACACCAAAATCTTATGAACAAGGCTGATCCCATGTGATCAGTACTTTTTTTTTTTTTTTGATGCTGATCACAGGGCTTGAACTCAGGGTCTGCACACTGTCCCTGAGCTTTTTTGCTCAAGGCAAGTGTTCTACCACTTGGGTCACAGCTCCACTTCTGGATTTTTTGGTGGTTAACTGAAGGTAAGTCTCTCATGAACTTTCCTACCTGGGCTGTCTTTGAATCTTGTTCCTCAGATCTTAGTTTTCTGAGTAGCTAGGATCACTGGCATGAGCCACTGCCCACTGGCACCCAGCTCAGTACCATTTTTTAAGGTAGGACTAGAGATGGACTACAAGCAGAGAACCAAATTAATATATTCTTTGCAGAGAAAAAATTGGCAGCATTTATTCAAGTTATCATGTACAATCCTAAAATTCAAGGTGAACTAATACACCCAAACTGAAGGAATATTTCTGTTATCAGTTTCTTAGTAACTAAAACCTACAACTAACTTAAATGGCATATCTAAAGAGAAGCAGAACCTAGCCACTAGGCAACAGCGTGTTTGTGAATACTGATACAGTCTATCCTCAATTTTTTTTTTTTACAGAGTAATATACAGAACAATTTAGAGTATAACTTACATGTTGCAACGAAGATCTATGAACTCTATTTTCCTACAACTTTAAAAAACAGTTTTGTATGGGCTGGGAAGGTGGCTCAGTGGTAGAGCGCTTGCCTTGCATGCCTGAGGCCCTGGGTTCAATTCCCCAGCACCACATAAGCAAAAAGAAAAAAAGCCAGAAATGGCGCTGTGGCTCAAGTGGTAGAGTGCTAACCTTGAGCTGAAGAGCTGAGGGACAGTGCCTAGGCCCAGAGTTCAGGCCCCACGACTGGACCCCCCCAAAAAAACAAAAAAACAAAAACAAAAACAAAAAGTTTTGTAGCCAGATGTTGGTGGCTCACACCTATAATCCTAGCCACTCAGGAGGCTGAGTTTCTCATTTCAAAGCCAGCTTGGGCAGGAAAATCCACAGACTCTTATCTTCAATTAACTTTCAAGAAAAAACAAACATACACACAAAAATTTTATAAATGCACTGAAGAATCTGAGAAGAAACAAGAAATTTCTGGCAGTTCTCTCTGGATAGAAAAAAAATCAGCTTAAGAAAACAAGTTTATGCCAATGATTGGATTTTTCTAGTACACAATAAATATTTCTATTTTAAATTTTTATAGGAAACTTACTGATTAACCAAGATACTGTGACTTTTTAGGTATTATTCCCAAGTAACAAACAATCTGAAATGGACAAAGATTTATCTATACACATTTCCATATAAACATGTTAATAAAATTTGCATTCACAAAGTCACTGGTATTTATAAAAAACAATACCCACCAGTACTGAATCAAGAGCGTATTTGTGTAACAAAATACTATACGTCCTCTAAAAGTCACGGTATTATCTTTTGTGAACACAGAATATTCTCATTAACTTGAAAGGTAAGGGCAAGGCCACAGGCTGGGTGGGCCAGTATTAAAAGCTGTCCTTTCCAGTAGGACTACAAGTGATTCTGCTTCTGTTGTTTTCAATTCAACTCCTGAAAAACTAAGATTTTTCTAACTGCCTAAAATGATCAGGTACTTAGGGAAAACGCTATTAAAATATATGCTCAAAACCATCTCTACACTTGCTTTACAAACTGAATGGTGAAAATGTGACCTGATACCTAAGCTTTTGGTATGAGTTCTTTTGGTATGAATTCAAGATAAACTTCAACACATTTGGGAAGTATTATAATGATGCAAAAGTCATCATTTCTCAGGAAACTTAATAAAATGTTAAAGACATTACTTTGTTTAACAAAGGAATTTATTAGAAAATATTACACACTACATATTTGCTTCAGAGTATTGTTTCAGTAGACAGCACTCCATCCAACCTCAAACTACAATTTCTTAGACCCTGCCCCAACCACTGTGCTTCTGAAGCTGCATTTTGGGATGAAACATTCAAGCAGTACACATTTGTGGGCATTTAAGGAAGATGTAATGGAGAACCTGTGGTAATGACCAGCATGACAACAATCATAGGAGTTTTGGAATATTGAAGTAATGGGTACCTACTATTAAGTCTCAAAACTCTAGGCATGTCAAAAGCCTAAAATATCAGCCAATGTGGCTATTAAGTTAAAAGAGTTAAGGTTCCAAAGATCAATATCATAACCAAACCTTGAAGAAAATGAGCAATCTGTAATTCTATAGTTTATAGCAGTTTCTAAGCTACTTTTGATAAAGTTTGGATACATGCAAAATTAACGCAAATTTCTGAAAAAGAAACAAGAATGAGGAATGTAAAAGCAACGAATTGTTTAAAAAAAAAATACACAAGGCATGCACCAATTCATTTTTTAAAAGTTCAAGTTCTAATCAAGTTAACATTCTTCACGAGCTACTGGAAATACAGCCCAGATACAGAACACAACAAACTTGCTATTTTTAAGAATGGTGGAAATTCTGGAGAGCCAAAGATATGAGCCCACAACTCTTCAAAATACCACCTAGTATTTCTTCAAAACCCCAGAGTTTATTTGCAAAATCTAATACAAAGATTATTTTCAAATATCAATCTCAAATGTCTCTGAAGGAAAATGAAAGAAATGCACACATTCATCAGCTTAGAAACAGCAGTTTGCCATCAAATTTCCAAACTACCACTAACTCAAAGACTGCCAGTTCACACCATCATTTTTTTTGAGGTTCTGATCTGGAACAAATGAAAAGATGTGGGCTGGTCATCAGAAAGGCTGTCTTTATGTCTTAGTAAGAGAAACAGACTTCCAAACAGAATTCTAAACTTCGTTCCCCATCATAATCTAAACATGCTTTAATTTAAAATATATATCAGTAAAATACCACATACAAATGCCCAGAAATGTAGAATGAAGATAAAAATGATTTGAAAATTTTTTTTAGGATCAGAATCATTACCTAATATAGCTTACTAACTAACTAGCACAATCACAACAGATGGGAGCAACATTTCAAAGTATTTCCACCTATCAAAGCTAGCACCAGGAAAATGTTACGCACAAAAAACCAACATAATCATTAATTCAGAAAGTACAAGTCTACAGAATATTGCTCTAGCAAAAGGGTCTGTCTCACTGAGGTGTATATTTACCTGGGATCCATTAATATATATCTTAACATCTTCCCAGTTACTTGGTATCTATTGAAAACTGTTACTGGAATGAAAGATAGTTTATCATGAAAGAATTCCTTTTTTCTTTCCAGAAATAAAATAGTGGTCCTAAACTTACCTTTCATAAAAATTAACATCTAAAAAACCCCAAAAAACTTGGTCTTTGAAAACCTAAATAAAACTCCATTACTTAATTTTCCTCTCCTTTTATCAAATAAAAGTTATAATGTCTATAATTCTACAACATAGTTGATAACCACTAATTTCATTTATCATAAAGCATTTGAAGACATCTCGAATGGGTATAACAGTCCATTAGTGATTATAGACAGAACAACATCAACCTGAAGCCAGTGAAATAAGTCTTGAAATTCTACCTTAGTCCCAAGGAAGGAGAAGGGTCCCCACTAAGAGCAACTATCTAACGGGAACAAATAATTTATCACCTCTGATGGGTCAAGAGAACATAATTTCTGAATAGACAAAAATTTTCAAAATGAGTCTTCTATAAATTCAACAGATTTTCAACTGCCAAAATTACAATCTAGCAAATCAAACTGCTTCATCTCAACTGGGGGAAAAAAGGCACAAAGAAAACCAAGCAGCAGAAGCTTTATTTGGTGATACAACAGGAAGAGGGTCTCAAAGTTGTGAACACTAAATTTTAGTATTGTGATGATGTTTGCTATCTAAGCAATTTATTTCAGATATGTACTTTAAAAATACACATTAGGAACCCTGCAATTGGTCTATTAATATTAGAAATATTTTAATGGTAATACATTATTTAACTTTCTATAATTAAATTCATAAAGATTACACTTTATAGCTTGACAGAATAAATGTAATATATATATATACATATATATGTGTATATATATGTATTGTCTTCCAAAACCAGTGCTCTTAGAAGTTTCTAATTTATGCACTCCATGATTTCAATAAAAAAGCTGTACATCCTCTAGTATCCACACTATAACACAATCCTAGTAAAAATGCACATTCCATTAAACCCTTTATTTTCCCTTGAATTTGCTTTATTTGAGGGGAGAGGTTAAAGAAATTGTAGTGCAGAACTATATTTATTTAGAACAAAACATTATATTCTACATTAAAAAAAATAATGTTTATCAAAACCAGATTTCAGTCACAGTTATGATTCTCAGGTAAGGGTACATGTTGAATTGCACTTGGCAGGTGTCTTGGCAATGTCCTTTACAGCTCTCCCCATTTCAGCCTATGTTTTTTTCAGTAGTCACGGGTTCTTCCAGAGTTTTCTTTTGGCTCCCCTTCCGTGAATATTTGTATTTGTCTACATAGGCTTTAACCAGATTTGCCACTTTAGCAGAATTTACTTCTCCACTCTTACTATGACAAACCTAAGGAAAAAGGGGGGAAAACTTTTTTCATGCTTAAAGAGATTAAGCAAAATGGAAAGCTTTGTGAAACACCCAGCCAGACAGCACAATTATTTTTATTTTGCAGATTTCATAGACTTAATTAAAAGGTAAAAAAGCAGACAAGAATTAGTTAGAGCTAGCTTTTATTAATTAAATTTAAGCATTATTTTATTAAGATAGAAATGGGCTAAAAAAGTAACATGCACGTAACTCCACTAAAACTATAACTTACTTTATCTACTGCTTTCCGTACAATCTCTTTATATTCTTCCTTGGTGATATCTTTGTTTTGGTAAAATGGCTTAATAGCCAATTTTACCTCCTGGGCAGCTTTTTCTTGGATTTGCAATTTCTGATGAAAAGAAAATGGGTAATTATTATTTGCCAATCACATAGTTTCAAGAAATACCTTTTAAAAATACAAAATTGAAAAACTGCGCATTTCTAGTATTTAACCAAACTCTTCACATGTAAGACAAACAAAATTATTTACTAACATATATTAAATATTTCTAAAAATAAATATGTAATATTACTAGTAAATCACAAAGTATTAAAAAAATCTAGATAGAACCTTTCAAAAAGTACTGGGTTTGAAGACTCAAAATGCAATTCCCTACACCACTCATACAATAAAATGCAATTTTTTTTCATCTTTATCACATATAGAATTATCATATACAGGTTGCTCTCAACCTTGAACTTGCCTTGTCTGTCTTCGAGCTATCTGCGCTGGCTTCCACTGTAACACTTACTTTGCTTTCTGCCAATTTTACAGCAGCATTAGAGGCTTTGTTGTGACTTGATGACGGAGTATTACCAGAACTTGGTCCCTGAACTGTTCCCATACTTCCTGGGGCTGCTGTCGGAGCAGGCAAGACTGGTGTACTCATGTTATTACTTACA
The DNA here is from genome assembly GCF_024711535.1 of Dipodomys merriami. NCBI lineage: Eukaryota > Metazoa > Chordata > Mammalia > Rodentia > Heteromyidae > Dipodomys > Dipodomys merriami. The sequence continues at coordinate 10,928,036 of NW_027202271.1, forward strand.
TGAGAAGCACTAGGTATACCCTGTTTTAAAGAGTTATCATCAGTTAATGAATTACTTGTACGCAATACAAGTCTTTTAGTCACGTATTATGAATTATATTGAGACATACAATTCAACCTTAGTACTTAAAAGAAATGCCTAATTCAAGTCAACTGTACATAAAAGACCCTTTGAAAATAATGAACATATTTGTAAACAAAGTCTTATTTAAATATGTCAAGATGACTTTTTGTAAAATAAAAGATCAGAGCCCCCCGAGTAGTTAGGATTACGGGTATGAGTCACTGGTGCCCAGATCCATGATGACTTTTAAATTATTATACATGCACTGCACTATTCTCAAAGCAACATGAAAAACATTTAAACAGTATTTAAAGAATCCTGGGAGGCTCTTTAAGAATTTAAACTAACGTTAAATGTCCCCATTTTAAATATTGGAGAAAATAAAAAAGGGACATTAATTACTGGAAGGAGCTGACAAGACATCAGAAAGGGTACAGGAACCCACATTCTACAGTATCATTTCCCTACCATTGTAAACGCCTTAGTGTCAGGATTCTAGCTTCTGAAAGGCAGGCACAAAACAAACAGCAACACAATGATTGCCTACTATTCTAATTTTCTGTCTCACAGAGGCATTTCTTTTAAGCACCATAAATCCCTGGATATCAACACAGTATTAGATAATAAACATTTATCTTTAGCATTTATCCAAATAGGGCAATATAAAGCTTTTATCATAGTAGTTAATAATTAACTCCCACTATTCTGTCCCAAAAGTTAAAAATATTATCTAAGAAAGGGGGATTTAAGAGTGCTTCATATGGGCTGGGAAGGTGGCTCAGTGGTAGAGTCCTCACCTTGCATGTATGAGGCCCTGGGTTCAATTCCTCAGCACCACATGAGCAGAAAAAGCCAGAAGTGGCTCAAGTGGTAGAGCACTAGCCTTGAACTGAAGAGCTGAGGGACAGTGCCCAGGCCCAGAGTTCAGGCCCCATGACCAAAAAAAAAAAAAAAAAAAAAGGTTCCTTTAATTCTAGCTTGACTCATAATTTGGTCTTTTTTTTTTTTGGGGGGGGGGGTCTGCTCATGGGGCCTGAACTCGGCCTGGGTGCTGTCCCTCAGCTCTTCAGCTCAGGGCTAGCGCTCTACCACTTGAGCCACAGCGCCACTTCCAGCTTTTTTCTTATGTGGTTGCTGAGGGATCGAACCCAGGGCCTCAGGCATGCAAGGCAAGCGCTTTACCACTGAGCCACCTTCCCAGCCCTCATAATTTGGTCTTAATCAGACTGAAGGAAAAAAAAAAAAAAAAAACAGCACCATCAAAATTGATTGGATCTAATGACCTTGCATTATTTGGGAGTTAGAAATGGAGGTTAAACTTTGGGAAAGCAGTATGGAGGTTCCTCAAAAGACTCCACATAGAGCTCCCCTAGGACCCAGCAATCCCACTTCTGGGCTAAATTTACCCCAATGATTATAAACAAGGCCATACTAAAGCTACCAGCACAATTATGTTTATCACAGCATTATTTACAATAGTTAAGATATGGAACAAACCCAGATGCCCCTCAGTAGATGCATGGATCAAGAAAATGTGATATATGGGTGTGTGTACACACAATGGAATTCTATGCCTCCATCAGAAGAATGACACCTCCCCATTTGTTAGAAAATGGAAAGACTTGGAAAAAATTATATTAAATGAAGTAAGCCAGGCCCAAAGAAACATAGATCCCATGGTTTCTCTTATTTGCAATAACTAATATATGTCTAAGACAAGCAGAAAAAGGTCAAAAGCAATGTACATATGACCACATAAGATGATGCTAAATGAAATGAACCCCAAGATAGGGACACAAGAGGTTTTATCTTTCTTGATGTTGTTTCTAATGTATTTACAATGTACTATGTGGATTTTTTTTGTTTCTTTTGTATGTTCTTCCCTCATGTGTACAACCCCTGTTTTCACTGTATTTGATTCTGGTGCCCTGCATCTTGTATATACATTTTTCTAATTTGGGGAGGGGAAGCGAAATAACAAAATGCTGAAACAAGGATATAGATTGATGTACAAGACACTATGTTGAAAAGGAACTTTACAACTTGTAGGGGGAGGGAGAATTTGGGGAGGTGGGGAGGGAAGGGATGGTAGGAGAAAAACAAAAAGAAGGTAACAATGTTGGATAGGAAATGTACTCATTACCTTACTCATGTAACTGTAACCCTCTGTACAGTATCTTTACAATGAAAAATATATACTAAAAAGAAAATGGAAACTTAAAAAAAAAGAAATGGAGGTTAAAAAATGACAATCAACTGGATCAGGTGGGATTTATGTGATCAAATAAACAACTATTTCTAAAGGAAACCCCTTTTTTGAACGTTTGTGCCTAACAGCTAAACATTCATAATAATTGTTATTAAACTTGAACTACTAAAAACATACCTGCGACTGGTTTCCATCTGGGTGTGAAGCAATGTAGGTGACTTGTTGGGAGGGCGGGGGCGGGGGTGGGGGTGGGGGTGGTCCCTGAGTTACACTGGCAGTAGCAGCCACCTGCATGAGAGGCACTCCTGTGTGGAGATGCAAGGGTAGCTGAGGATGCATGTTAAATGGACTTCGTTGGAGGTTCATCAAAGGGGCATGAACACCCATTGGATATGGAAAGATATTCATTGGCTGGTGTTGTGCATTCATCTGTTGCGGAATTACGTTCATTTGTGGCTGCATCATATTTATAGGCAGCTGAGAATTGTCAACTTGTTGATTTGTTTGGTCTTTTAGGTTAGAATCTAATCAGAAGAAAAAAATCATATTACAAATCTCTAACAGAAAAGCAAACTACTACTATTCGTAGTAAAATACCAACCACTAACAGACAGTATACCAAACCTCTACTTTTGCTAAAGTCTTGTCATTCCTACAAAATTTACCTAATTTTCTAACCAAAAGAAAACATTCAGAATTATTTTAAAAAATAAATTCACACTACAACATACATCAACATTAGCAAAGAATCAGTTTAAGAAATTCTAGTTTGAAAAGTATTTTATAAAACTTAACCGGCTAATAAGGCCAATTTTTCGTATTTTAATAGTCTGTTCTCATGAAATGTTTTTAACAAGAAAAAACAAGGAAAGATAATCATAATTAGTGATTATTGTTGTCTGACAACAATGACCAGTAAAAATACAAATATTCATATCTGAAATACATGAAATAGAAGTTAAATCCTACTGATGAATATTCAGAACTCTTCTACTGTAGCAAATAACACGTAACAAACAACCTTTGGCAAAAATAGAAGTAAAGGTGGGGTTAAAAAATATTTACATGCTGGGGCTGGGAAGGTGGCTCAGTGATAGAGTGCTTGCCTTGCATGCATGAGGCCTTGGGTTCAATTCCTCAGCACCACATAAGCAGAAAAAGCCGGAAGTGGTGCTATGACTCAAGGGGTAGAGCGCTAGCCTTGAGTTCAGGCCCCACAAGTGACAAAAAAATAAAGAAAGAAAAATATTTACATGCATATATGTATGTATCTATGTACTTATATAGACATTTTGTAAATGAAGTTCCAGTTTTACACTATATGTAAAATATTAACTTAAAACATTTCTTGAAGTAAAACATCAATAGAAAATACATTACCCTGTTCAGTTGTTTCCTCTTCTTGTCTCATCCATCCAGACTGTGAACCTGAAGAATTCCTCCCACGCCGTGAATAATAGTTCTGTACATCTACTGGCAAATTCTTTCTCACAGCCCAACTAGATGCAGATGTCCATCCTGACCTATCTGCTGGTGTATCAAAGGAAAACTCTTGCTCATTTTTCCGCTTGTAGGGTTGCTGTTCCATATACTTGAAAGAATCATTCCCTGAACTATTTGAATTACCTGAGAGGGGTTTTCGGTTCTGCCACCTATTTTCATTTTGATCTGTATAGGCAAAACTACCTCTGTATGTGCCTCTGCCTCGGTTACCTCTACCACGGTTAGATACCCAACTCGAACCAAAGTTTTTATTCCAAGAATTCCCTGAATTTTCATTTCTATTTTCTTCCCAATGGGAATCTTTTAACTTTTCTGGATTTCTGGTCCTTGGGTCAGGCCCAGAATTTATTTTTTCTGTTACCCAACTGGGACAATCATTTCTACATTTGTCAACAGAATTTGGATCGTCAGTATCTAAACTGACATCACTCTTTTCTTTTCTTGTATTTTCATTCTGTTTCTCCGGGTCATTCTTCCTGTATCGATCACTTCCTCGTGGGCACCTCCAACCATCAGTTGTCCATCTTTCCTTCCACCGAGGAGAGTAACTGTCTCTCTCATTTCTGCCAAAAGATGAACTTTTACTTTTTGTTCTCAATCTTGATGGTGATCTAGAACGAGATCTGGACCTAGACCACCTTCTGGTTCTCCTTTCTCGCTCTCGTTCTCGATCTCGCTCTCTCCTCTGTCCGTCTCTATCACTTTCTCTTTCTCTGCTCCGGGACCTAGACTTTTCTTTTGAGGCATCTTTCACTCTTGACTGAGATCTTCGGTTCTCTCTAGAAGTATCTCTTCTTGGGGATGGTGATTCAGATTTTTTACTTTCCCTAGTGCTATCTCTTTTTGGAGATCTTGACTGAGTGCTCCTCTTTTCTCTTGTCATATCTTTTCTTGGGGACTGGGAGCGAGATTTTCTCCGTCCCCTAGCAGATTCTTTCTTAGGAGAGGGTGATAGAGACTTTTTGCTTTCTTTTCCAGTTTCTCTCTTAGGAGATGGAGACTGAGATCTCTTCTTTTCTTGGGTGGCATCTTTGTTGGGAGACCAAGTAGTAGATGGAGAATGAAATCTAGACTTCCGGGTACGAGGCTTTTTGGTTTTATCTATGGGATCTATTGGGTTTTCAGATGGTTGAGATATTGTTTCAACCTTTACCTTTGTAGGATCAGATGATGTCTGATTAATTTCAGAACTGTGTGTCACAGAATCTTCACTCAACAGTTTGGAGTCAATATTCACAGATGATTCAATTTCAGATTCATTTTGGTCACTGCAAAATGAATCACACTCCATAGGTATCATTTCATTATTGTCCTCACTAAAATGCATCTCGATCTGTTCAATGGGTGTCTGAAGCAACTTCACAGAATTAGGATGCTCAACTGGAGATTCAGTCTTTTCTTTTAAAGATTTGTCTGATTGGATATTATTTCTTTCAGAGTCTTGACTACTACTCATGTTTTCATTTTCTGAAGTATTGCAGGTGGCAGTCATTTCTGCATTTTCAGTTTCAACATTCCCAAGTAACTCAATCTCTGAGCTTTCAATAGATTTTTTATCTACTGCCTGTGTAATTTCATCCTCTGAACATTCTAACTTAGGGCTCTCTACAATCTCTTCTGTTTTCACTGCAGAATCCTTATAATCACTAGTTTCTACTAAGAGATTATCCACTAATTTTTCTTCACTGATCACTGACTCTGAATTCTCAGGAATTCCATCTTGGGAACTAGATACTGCTTGGTATACTTCAGCTTTGGATCCTGAACATGGAAGCAAATCATTTGGAGGATGATCTGCACATGTACCTGTCTTCACCTCTGATTCTGAAGATCGAAAAACCTGATCATGATTTTCTAATGGATCACTTTCTTTTTCAAAAGTATCTTTAGAAACCTCATTTTCTAAACATAAAACTTTATCCTCTATACCTGTATTCTCAAGTTTTTCAATTCCTTCCTCCTCTCCAACAAGCACAGAAGTATCTTGATTACAAGATTTTGAATCTGAAGATTCTAATTTTTCCTCTGAATCATGATTCTCAGTATGTTCCTCATTTTCTCCTGTTTGTTCATCACAACTTTCCAAGCAAACAGACAACTGGTTTTCTACATCTGTTTGCAAGGAACAAACATTACTACTTTCTACATCTGATTGTTGCTCTTTCTCCAATACAGGTGGTGTGTCAGACTCTGTTATTTCTTCCTCCACTGAATCACTAGAAGATGTTTTTTCAGAGGAAGGCACTGACCTCCGAAGTTTCTTTTTCAGTAAAGGTGGTTTTCTTCCTCTCCTAACAGACTTACGTTTTGGAGCCTGTCTTCTTTGCTTTTCTGACTCAACTGGAGAGGAAACACTTTCAGAAGGAATATTGTTACCTGGAGCATCACACCCAGAATTACTTGATACAGGGGATTTCTGAGTCTGACTAACAGTCTCAGCTCTTGTGTTACGTGTAGATCTCCTTGTAGGAGTTGTGGTTGTAGGTTTTCGTCTTGATCCTCTAGTGTTTGATGATCCAGAAGTTTGTTTTTTTTCATCTCCTTCTTGGGTATGTGCTAATGTATAACCTTTGCAGGAAGTACCTGACAATGTTGGGAAAAAATAACATCAAATTTTTGATGTTTCATTATAGTTCATTTTAGCATAACAAGTATGATGCAGCGAAACACAATACTGTGAGAGTGAAACTACAAGTATATCACTACTTCAATAGTATGAAGAGCATTCAGCCCTTTAAAAATAGTATGGCATTGTGTGTATGGTATTGTGTGTATATTCTAGTTGCAATAATTTGTCACTGGCCAATTATTTAAAGAAGTATCTAAGTTACAACAACTTATTTTACATTTTTCTAGATCAACACATTTACAAGTTAACTAAAAGTTAAAGTTAACTTTTAAAATAGGAAAGTATTTTTACAAACTTTACCGAAATTTTCTAATGACATAGAATTAGTTGGAAAAATACTTCTTGGCAACACAGAAGAGATGAGAGGAAGGACTTCTGGTCCAACATTCCAAGGTACAAAACCAACTCTGAAAATAAAGATAAATTGCAGATTACCTGAAAATGTGTACTAACTAACTATAAACAAAAAAATCCTCTTAAAAGCATTCATATTCTGTTAAACTAAAGGGAAAAAGAGATGAAAGATAACTATAGATGTTTTTCTCTTTCAAATAATTTAATATTTTGGCAAGGTTTTGTTTTAGTGTTTGCTATTCTAAAAAAAAATCTTCAATGTATAACCCGACCCAATGCTATTCTAAAAAAATTCAATGTATAACCCAACATAAAATAAGAGAGTTTCAAGTGCAGAGTTGTGGGATGTTTGTGTAACCAGCACCCAGCCAAGAAACAGAACAGAAAGCTTTCTTGTATTCCTATGTACTACCCTTCTTTTCAAGATAAGTAGTTAACTTTCTTTTTTGCATTAAGTGAGCTTTAAACTCAGGGCTCAGTTAGGCAGCTTGCTTGGTTATGGCTGGTGATCTATCATGTCTCCAAGCTGGTATTTTTGTTGACTACTTCTTGAGTAGCTAGGATAACAGGCATGAGCCACCAGCACGTGACTAAGTATCAAACTAATTTTTATTGCTATAGTACATTTTTGAACCCTTGATGTGAGGCTGGCTCCTCAAAGTTCTGAGGGTCTTGATGGACAGGAACCCCCAAATTTCCTGTATTAAAACTCAATCCATTTCTCAAGGTCCATTACGTTATTTATGTATGGTCAATTTAGGTCTCCTAATAAAAGACTACTTCATTAAATATCAAGTAAGATTCTTAAATAGGAGGAAAGTAGAAAAACAATGTGCAAATGTGCCTGAAACTGTGTTAGTAGCTTCAGAACTTAACCAAGAAGGGAAGGACTATACTGCAAAAAGTTGTGAATTCCAAAACAGAGCAGGGACATGATGAAAGAGCTACTTAGTAGAGTATGTTTCAGAGTAGAAATAAACACTGCTTCAGCAGACAATATATAGGTAAGACTGCACTGGGGAAAAATGAAAAGACATCAAGTCTGAATACTGTTACTGTGAATCTATAATGTAAACAATATGCTTATTATAAATAAAGATTCTTTACTTGCCAAAGGATCTTTCAAAACTGTAATCTTCTTTAGGCATTTCAACACTGAAGGTTACACAAAAATTCCTTGTAATGATATGAAATAAAGTACCCTTGTACTTACGTACAATGATATCCTGCTTTTATATTAACGTGCAAACATTTCTTTTACCTTACAATTCCAGGTAATGTACCAGGAAACCACGACAATTCCAGTTCTTGTCTCTTCTGAGTAATCAATGCACTGATTTCACTGACTTCTATAAATTCTGTACTGAAAGATAAATTTATAACTTCATCAGAATTTCAAAAATTAAAAATTTACAATAACAACAAGGATATATCAAGAAAAGGAGCAAATTTCATAACTAGCAGCATGAATTATATTTATTTTAAAAAACCTTTCTTCTTATGTAAACTTAAAATAATCCTATCTCTAAAACAATATAGAATGTTCAACAGAAATCAAAATGTTTAATTGAATCCTGAAACTTATGCTTGAGTTTTTATTCCTTTATTTTCCTCTTATCCAAGTACTGTAGCTTCAACTCAGTGCCTTATATCCTTGCTCAGTTTGCTTGCTCACTGCTGGCTCTCTACTTCTTGAGACAGCTCCTACTGTTTTTCTGAGAAATTATGTCACTATGTACACAGCTCGGGTGGCTTAGAACTTGCTATCTTCCTGCCTTAGTCTTTAGGTCCGGTCGTGGGGCCTGAACTCTGGGCCTGGGTACTGTCCCTCAGCTCTTCATCTCAAGGCTAGCGCTCTACCACTTGAGCCACACAGCGCCACTTCCGTTTTTTTTTTTTCTTTTTGCTTATGTGGTGCTGAGGAATCGAACCCAGGGCCTCAGGCATGCAAGGCAAGCGCTCTACCACTGAGCCACCTTCCCAGCCCGCTGCCTTAGTCTTTGAAATGCTGAAAACTAGATGTGTTTTACCACGTTTGGTTTAAGTGACATAATTTTTAATAGCCAATTATGACTAGGAACTGTAATAGAGAAATCTAAAGTGACGGTTTCCCATTTTAAACTAGGTATAAGGTAATAGAGAAAAATAAAGGTGGATATGGTTACTACAACCAAAAATGGACATATTTTAGCTTTTGAAAAAACTAATGATATAACTATTTCTTTGGAACTTTGCCAAACTTTAAAATTAAATTACACAATCTATTCTATCTTTATGGGTTCAACTATGTGATTTCTAAGATCTTAATCTTCAAATTCAACAAAAATAGCTACCCATTATATTCATGCAAGTTACTAGTGATTCAAAGTCACTAAAGATTAAGATAGGGTTCTTAACTTTGTTCTAAAAATGATTCTTAATGAAGCAGTACCCCTACAATTTAACAAATAGCCCACTTCCCTCATCATATAAGAAGACTGTGTTGAACACTAAGTGTGCATGTTCAAACTAGGGTTTGAACTCCCATGCTCATTACTTCAGCTATACTACCAGTACTTTGGGCTTTTATTATTTTTCAGACAGTCTCCTTTAGCCACAATCAGCCAGGATTATGATCCACCTACTTATACTTCCTTCAGAGCCTCTATCTTCCCAATTTCCATGTCTTGACAAGCTAAAATTACAACTCAGCCACCAACTGAACAACTTTTAATAATAAAACAAAATCTACTAGTACAGGTAGGAACTAAATAATGAAGACACTCAGAAAACCAGCTTTCTAGAGGCTGGGAAATGTGGCTTAGTGATAGTGCTTGCCTAGCATGCATGAAATCCTGGGTTCAATTCCTTAGCACCACATAAATAGAAAAAGCCAGAAGTGGCACTGTGGCTCAAGAGGTAGAGTACTAGCCTTGAGCAAAAGAAACTACGGGACAGTGCCCAGCCCCTGAGTTCAAGCCATAGGACGTGCAAAAACAAAAAACAGGCTTTCTCTTTGAGAGAGCTAGTAGTCTATTTTCCAAAAGTTTTCATAATTTTTACTGAGACCATATCATAAATTTCTACCAAATGTAAATTATAATTAAAGTATCAAGTATAAGCAGCATAAATGAAAAGTAGAAAATACTAACCAGTAAGCTCTACAGGTGAAAGAATCTCCAGTGTGACTACTAAAAGAACACATACTGGAGAAAAAATTTCTGAAGCAATGACTTGTACACTGATTTGATCTTCGAGGCTAGAAATGTAAAAGGCAGTTAGTGAAACAGAAAACAAATATATCTAATATTTACAACATAGTTACAACAAAATACTTTTATATATCTCAAGCAATCACCACAGTGTTATTATCTAATAAAGAGATACTTTCAACAAACCTTATCTATCTTTATTGCTGCATTTTTCTGTCCTCCTGTTTTACTGTTTGAAGATTTTCCTGTACAAAAACAAAAAAGATTTGGTTACTCTGTCTTAATTTTTACTTAAAAAGACTGAAAACCTGTGATACTTGAAAGAGAAAGTTAAAACGACTTTTCTGCCGGGCGCAGGTAGCTCATGCCTGTAATCCTAGCTACTCAGGAGGCTGAGATCTGAGGATCATGGTTCAAAGCCAGCCAAGGCAGAAAAGTCTGTGAGACTCTTATCTCCAATAGACCATCAGAAAACCAGAAGTGGTGCTGTGGCTCAAGTGGTAGAGCGCTCACCTTGAGCTGAAGAGCTGAGGGACAGTACCCAGGCCCAGAGTTCAAGCCCTACAACTGACCAAAAAACAAAACACAAAAAAACTTTTCTACTTCATATCATTTTTTCCCCCCCAAAAAAGCTAATTTTACCTCATTAAGCTACAGAAACAAAGAAAAATTTAACAGAACAGAGGAAGCTCTTCTGCTCAGGGCATGATTATTAAATCACATTAAAATTTCACCTACCTCATACAAACAGCCTATAGCAAATTATGACATATACAATCATCAGTAAAATATATTTCATATTTCTTTTCCACCTATACCTCTCATCCCTACCTCTCATCCCAAGTAGAACCTAATTGAGGGAAACATGAGGCCATTAGCCCTTGTTCACCATAAACCAGCCAATGATAGATACCACCTTCAAGTAAATACTCCTTCAATGGAGAATAAACTAGTAGTACTGGTGGAAAAGTGAGTGTGTGTATTTATTTTTTTATTGGTGCCAGTCCTGAGCGCTATTCCTGAGCTTTTGTGCTCAAGGCTAGCATGCTCTACCATGGCTCCATTTCTGGCTGGTTGGTGATTAATTCAAAGTAAGAGTCTCACAGGTTGGCTTTATAAATCAGAATCCTAGCTTCTCAGCCTCCTAACTAGCTAGGATTGAAGGTATGAGACACTGGTGCTGGCTGGAAACATTTCTATTACAGCAATATTGTTGGCTCAATTGCTTATGACATTGTCTTTAAATATAAAAAATTTAAATATAAAATATTTATAAGAGACTTCCACGTATACTATCACATTAAGAAAGATAAAGGAAGCAAGGCACCAGTGTCTCACATTTCTAATCCTACTCAGAAAGCTAGGACCTGAGGATTAAGGTTCAAAGCTAGCCTGAGCAGGAACGTCCATGAGACTCTTATCTCCAATTAACCATCAAAAAGCTGTAAGTGAAGATGTGGTTTCAAGTGATAAGAGTGCTAGCCTTGAGCAAAAAAATCTCAGTGTCAGTGCCCAAGGCCCCAAATTCAAGCTCCTAAACAGGCCTCAAGAAGGAAAGAAGGTTGAACAAGTTTGCATTACCATCAATAGAGTATTATTTTCCCTTTTGGCTGCATCCTCACTAGCATGTTATCACTTGTTTTCTTGATAATGGCTATTCTAACTGGGGTGAGGTAAAATCTCAATGTAGTTTTCATTTGTACTTCCTTTACGGCAGCCAGAGAATGTTGAGATGTTGAGCATTTTTTCATGTGTCTATTGGCCATTTTTATTTCTTCTAAGAAGACTCTCTTAGCACATTAGCCATTTATTAATTGGGTTGTTGGTTCTTTGGAGGCTTATTTTTCTGTATATTCTGGATATTTTGCACTAATAAGTAGCTGGTCAAAATCTTCTCCCATTCTGTAGGCTGTCTTTTTAGCTCGTGGGCTATGTCCTTTGCTATGTAGACACTTTTTAGTTGGAGAAGACATCCCATTTATCAAGTCTGTCTTTGATTTGCTGTGCTTCTAGATCTTTACTCAGAAAGTTTCTACTTGTGCCCAGGAATCCTAATGTTTCCTCTCATCTTTCCTGTAACAGTTTTATAGTTTCAGGTCTTACATTGAATTATTCGATCCATTTTGAGTTGATGCGGGTGCAAGGTGAAATATTAGGAGCTAATTTCGGTTTGCTACATATGGAAATCTAGCTTTGCCAGCATCATTTGTTGAAGAGGTTATCTTTCTCCAGGCTATGATTTTTACTCCCTTACCGAATATTAAATAGCTGTAGGTCTGTGGATTTATTTCTGGGTCTTCTATTCTATTCCTTTGGTCTTCAGGCCTGTTTTTGTGCCAGTAACAAGCTGTTTTCATTACTATGGTTCTGTAATAGAGTTTGAAGTTTGGTATTGTTATTCCTGCAAAATTATTCTGCCTGCTAAGGGTTGCATTTGCTATCTGGGGTCTTTTGTTTGTAGGAATATAAACTTGTTCAATCATTCTGGAAAGCAGTGTGGAAGGTCCTCAAAAAATTAAAACATAGCACTTCCAACCCTAGGCTTTAACCTGAAAGATTACGAACCAGTATACTGTAAAGCCACTAGCACAACCATGCTTATTGCAGCCAAGGTATGGAATCAGTCCATATGTCCCACACATTGGATGAATGGATCAAGAAAATGTGGTGTATATGTATATGTGTATCTATGTATATACATACATACAAACATATATAAAATGGAATTTTATTCATCCATTAGAAAGACACTGTACTATTTATAAAAGAAATAGAAAGACCTGGAAAAAATTATGTTAAGTGAAGTAAGTCAGGCCCAGAGAGACAGAGGATACATGTTTTCTCTTACATGTGGAAGCTAGATTTAGCTTATCAACTTATAAGTAAATATGTTGGGTGGTATATAAGTAACATAAGTAAATATGTTATATAAGTATATATAAGTAACTTATAAGTAAATATGTTGGGTGTATACAAATGTATTAACAAATGAAGTAGATTCAAGGGAGAACTCAAAATAGTGCAATTTCCTAGAAAGGCAAAAGCAAAGTTCAGCAAAATAAAATACCAGGAAGCAGATAGTCCAAAGGAGTGAGGTGGGATGGAAGAGAAAAGAATAGATGAATAAAGAGAAAAAGAGCGGAAGAATGCAGTCAAGAATCCAATGGATATCCTATAAAATTAAGAAGACTGAGGGGTGGGTGGGAGGAAGATGGGATGGGAAGGGGAATCAAAGGAAGAGGCTACAATGCTTGATAAGAAATGTACTCATTATCTTGCTCATGTAATTGTAACCCCTCTATACAGTATTTTCACAATTAAAAAAAGAAGACTGAGGGAAGGTGGGTAGAGGAAGAATGGGTGAGAATGTTGAAATGGGTGACATTAATCAGGATATATTGCTTGTATTTATAGGCTGCTTTGTTAAATGGTAACTCCTTTGTAAAATCACTTTACAAAAAGAAATCAAAATTAAAAACAAAGTTTAAAAAGGAAACAGGAAAGGGAAAGGAGATAAATTCTAAAAATATAGTTTCTATCAATATCTTTATAGATTAAGCCTCTGTTATTAGTGATCTTAATTTGTGAATATCCTATATGGTCCACAATAAACTGCTACTGGTACTATTACCTCCTCAAAACTCTGGAAAAAGTCTCACATGAAAACGAAAACTATCCTTCAGACTTCAACCATGCTTGCTTCCCAAAGGGTCTATTGATTTTCCCCAAAATAAATCACATTGATTCCTTAGAAAGCCTATTCTACTGCTGTGTGTAGTCGCACATGCCAGTTATCTCTGTACTTAAGAGGAAAAGCAAGATGATTACTGAGTTCCAAACCACCCTAAGATACATGGAAAGACTTTATTTAAAAAAAAAAAAAAACCTAAAAAAAAAAAATGAAGAGGATTTAAGAAAAAGTGAGATTTCCTTCTACAATAAAATCATGGCATTTTTAGTCTTCATCCTTTTACTCCAGCTGGTAGTAAGAGTACTTCTTAATAATAAATAGAACTCTAATTTCCATTTAAGCTATGATATAGTGGATGATTGTGCAGAGCTATTATCCATTCCTCAGATTACAATTGCAACAAAAGTAATTATACATTGGGGTAGAGAAGGTGGTTTCAAGAACTTACCATTGTACTTTTTAATGTATATTGAAATGATGATACAGTAGACGTTCATGTATGTGGACACATGGTTCCAAGGAGACCACCAGTGAGGAAAACCAGTGCAGACAGTTCAAGGCTATTCTGATGCTTTACTCATTTTTCCTCTAACTGCTACCCAACTTCCACTAAAGACATGTTTCCTTTTCAATAAATCTCAACTTTTTGCTTTATCACCTAAGCACATGTATCCATTTTGGCTTTGGAGGACTGCCATAACTTTTACTTTTGATCCCAAATTCTAAATTTATTTTATTTTTTATTTTTTGGGGGTCCAGTCATGGGGCCTGAACTCTGGGCCTGGGTGCTGTCCCTCAGCTCTTCAGCTCAACCACTAGCGCTCTACCACTTGAGCCACAGCACCACTTCCGGCTTTTTTCTTTTTGCTTATGTGGTGCTGAGGAATCGAACCCAGGGCCTCATACAGGCAAGGCAAGCGCTCTACCACTGAGCCACCTTCCCAGCCCCCAACTTCTAAATTTTTAGTGGTGCATTTGGGCATGGTTTGCTTTTGAAAAGGTTTATTTTTCACAAAATTAAGAGCAGGGAACCTGCAGATCACATGATTCAAACATCACTGGCTATACATGTAACTGACAGCTTTTCTATGTCCAGTAAACTGTAATGTAAATACAAGCATTTAAAATTTTTGTTTTTTTAACTTTCTTTTTATTGACCTGGTCAAAACTTCATATAGTTTATCTGTAAATAAGACAAATCTACTGTACAATGATTTTTTAAAATTCCTTAGCAAACCCAAGAGTAATAATGCTTGGTAGGTACACAAGTATATTTTTAGGAACAATCATTTTTGTTCAGCTAAAGACAAACTGCTGTGCTGTGGTTACACAGTGATTTTTGTGACCTAAACAAGCTCAGTTGTTTTGGTTCACTCAATACTTAATAACTATATACTGTTTACATACCATTCTTTTATTTGAAAGCCTTTCCTTGAAAGCTATTATTAGACCAAATGCTCTATAAAAAGAACTGTTTTCTAGTCAACAGCCAGTACTATGTACAGAGCAGCACCAGTGATAACTTAAAAATACGGAATATCAGTGAACTTCTCTAGATTTGTTTCCTAGAAAGAGCTCACAACTCTACCAATTTAAATAGCAATAGTTTTTTTAATTTAAATTTTCTAAAAGTAATGCATGTACATTGTTTAAGATGAACAGCACCTTTTAGGTTTATAAAAAACAACACAGACCTACTCTTGGCTTCTACATACCAAAAATATTCATCAGACACAGGGACCTGCAATCCTAGCTATTCATACCTACAATCCTAGCTACTCAGGAGGCTGAGATCTGAGGATCACATTAGAGGCCAGCAAGAGCAGGAAAGTTTGAGATACTTATCTCCAATTCATCACCAAAAAACTAGAAATGGAACTATGGCTCAAGTGGTAGAGGGCCAGCCTTGAGTAAAAATGCTAAAGGAGAGGACTCAGGACAAATTCAATTATCAGCACCAAATAATGAAACAAAAACAAAAACGAATTTCTTCTAACATGTATCTCTATTCATTAACAACACCCTTACCTTTTCCAGTTTCAAATGTGCTTTTTTTAATATGACAGAAAAAGTATTTTAATACCACTACTCTACCTATTCCCTTTGCTACCCATACTCTATATTAACCTACTTCAACACTGGAGATAGCAAAATCATTAAGTATATAAACATTAATCACAACTGAACTATAAAATGACTTACAATTATTTCTCCTATATAACTTTTACTTTTTCCTAAACATTAATAATTATCTTATTTTCTCTTTCCTTTTTTCTATAGTATCCACAATTCATTTAGCTTTCTTTACAAGATAAGTATAAATCTCCTTAGATACACATCAACTTATCCATCAAGTTAGTTCCCTACTTTCTAGACATCTCCTAGCTACTGTACAACAGTCAACCTGGACAGGACTCTGCCATTATTCTCTGGTATTTTTAATTGGTTGGAACTTATTCTCCAAATTTCACATAGCTCCTATACTTTATCCAGTAGAACTGAGAAAGAGTACATAGAATCTAGGATTAGGATCCAGTTACCCTTAGACTTATAGAATTTTATTAAGTACTTGATGTATCGTTCTTTTCCCATCAGTAGGCATATTATTTCTTTTTATAGCCTACCATGCTAGAAAATATTCCTTAGGGTTTTTTGTTTTGTTTTGTTTTGTTTTTTTTTACAGTGCTGAGGTTGAACTCAAGGGCTCATTTGAACCAGTCTCCCTTCCCTTTTCCTTTAGTTTGTTTTTAGATAAGAATCAGGCTTTTTTTTTTTTTTTACTCTAAGTAACCATCCAGCCTCTACCTTTCAAAGAACTGGGATGAGAGGCAAGATCCATCACTCATAGCTTGTTTTTTCAAATAGGGTCTTGATAATTTTTTGTCTTTGTTAGCCTAGAAACAATGTTTCTATATAGGCTTTCTCCTTAGTTGATATTATAGAACTATACCAACATACCAACCTTTATGTCCCATTTGAAAATAACTTCCTACTTTTTATTTCCCCCTCCCATTGGAGTATTAATGTCTAGTATATAACCTATTAAAGCAAATATTCTACAGTCTCTGTGACTTCAGAAATGTAAGATTTCTCTAAGCTTCTCTTCTACCCATGCTGATTTTTTTTTTTCTTTTTAAACTGATCCTGGTGCTTGAACATAGGGCCTGGGCATTGCCCCTGAGCCACTCAGTGCTCAAGGTTAGTGCTCTACCACTTGAGTCACAGCATTACTTCTGGCTTTTTCTGAATAGTTTATTGGAGTTAAGAGTTTCACTGACTTTCTTGCCCAAGGCTCCTTGCCCAAACCTCCATCCTCAGATCTCAGCTTCCTGAGTAGCAGGCTAGGCATCTGGCCCCTGCTGAATTTTTTTAATTCCACAATAACTTTTCATCTCTAAAGCTTTTGTAAGTATGTGCCAGTCCTTGAGCTTCAACTCAATGTGCTTTAACTACTAGAATCACAGCTTTCAGCTTTTTTACTGGTTAACTGGAGATAAAAGTCTCTTGGATTTTTCTACATGAGCTGGATTCGAACCACAATCTTCACATCTCTATCTACTATGTAACTAAGATTATGGGCATGAGCTACTGGTACCCAGCTGAAACCTTCCGTAGAAGAATTTTTTTTTCCCTTTCATCACTGATAAGTACCTTTGCCTCTACGGCCATTCATCTCCTTTGAAAGCTGCTCCCTATTTCCTATAATTGGGCCTATCCCATTGCATTCCTCAAAAAGCTAAGTATGTTAGAGGTACTCCGTTTTCAAATAAAGCTTCAAATTAAAAGTATAGCTGGAGGATAAGCCACAACTGCCTCTGAAAATTGTTTATTAGTCACAGATTTCCCTTAGTTACTTCTTAAAGAGTTATTGGCTCACAGGTATTTTACTATCTTCATTAAGGGATTCCACACTAATTAGTGGAGTAAGACCACAATGTAGGTTACTAAATACCGATTAATCAGGAAACACTTTACATACACACTCTCTCCTCTCTCTCTCTCTCTCTCTCTCTCTCTCTCTCTCTCTCTCTAAGATGAACAAAAAGAAAAAAGAATGGCAGGTACACAATACAGGATGCCACAAAAGTAAAATTTACAGGATATAACGTGCACGGCTCTGAAGAGTTCTTTGCTTGACTATTTTCCAATTCAAACTATTTTAATGAGACCTCTGGCATGACTACCACACTGAAACTCAAAAAAAGAACATATAAGCAAAAGATCACTTACTATATATCATCTTCAAGTCATAAAATCTTGAAGTTAATAAATCTTCTCTAATGGCCTTTTTTCTGTAAATATCAATAAAGATTTGAAAGATTTAAAAGAAACTGTATTGTTTACATATTTTCAATTCACTATTCATCATAATGAAATTTATTTACTCTTCCTAAAGACCAGCAAATAGTTTAAATATTATTCAAAACTTATGAAATATTACAATGCTAAGAAAAATTTTAATATGAGTTATACCATCTCAGTCTTGAAACAATAATGCTTTGCTTAATCATAACCAAACCATATAGAAGTCTTATTTTTTAAAAACTATTCTAAAGTCTTATTTTTTTAAAAAGCTATTCTAAAGTTCTAGGAGTCCAAATACAGTGCCTCACATTTGTAATTTCAGCTGTAATAAAGAGAAGATTAGGAGTACTGTAGTTCAAAACCAGCCCCATATAGCAAAAGGTCAGTAGGACCAGTAAGCTGGAAATGGTGGTACATATCTGTTATCCTGGCTACACTGAAAGCCATCACAGACTAAGGCCAGTCTCTCAGGAGACCCTAAATGAAACATAACTAAAAGCAAAAAAGGGGCTAGAACATGGATAAGGTGGTAGAGAGCAAGGTTAAAAAGCACGATGAAATATCATTTGCAACTTAGCCAACATTTTCCTTTCCAATAACATTTAGGTTTAAAAATATCACTATAATTTCTTACAACTGGTAAAGTATCAAAGAGAAAGGTTTCAGGATTTTTTTTAGAGCTTTAGTAGGAGTAAATTTAAATAGTTTTGATCTATATGCTGGTGAAAGCAGATTAATGTAGAAAAGTAAATGAAAATAATGCTAAAAAATAGTACAAAAGACTATATGGTAAATATATAATTGATAGAGATCTCACACTATGGGATATGACTCTGTAGGTACAAATTTATTACTATTATTTCCTATTCCACCTCCTAATAAGATATGTCTGAAAGGGATTACAGAAAAACACATGAAAAACCTCAAATAAGATATGGGCTTTAAAAAAAAAAGAGATATGGGCTTTAGAGATCATTTCAGTGATGACCACTACATTCTCAGAACGAATCAAAAGAATAAATTTCAGGGACTATTGTCAATTGCTTTAGTTATACTAAATAAGTACTCTGTCTTAAAAAAAATAGTATTCTAATGAAATATACTAATGAATTATAGAATTAATAGTAAGGCAATATACTGGGTCAAAAGTACAATTTTGGAAGGTTCTAAATACATTTTACATCAAAATAGGCTTAAGTTTTAAATGGATTTATTTAAGTGTATTTATAGGTTGTATTTATTAATTTTCAATATACTACTGCCATATTTAACTTAGTTCGCTAATATTAGCAGGCATTTAACCTGTTAAACTCAAGGAATAGTATTGTTTCTAGACAATTATGTTAAAATAGCAATTAAATAAAGCCAAGTATGTTTAAATGTTTCAAACATAAACATTTATTATAGTAGGTAACAAGTACCTACACAAAGAACCAAACTGTGAAAATTAGTAGTTTCACTGAATTCAGGGCCTTCAAGCTTGCTAAGTAGTAGTTCTATCAAGGTGCTCTAGGTGCTTGAACTAATCCTTGATCCCTTTTGGGCTGGGGCATATTGGGGCATATTGCTTTTCACCCTGGCCAGTTTGGACTGAAATCCTCCTATACTTACACTTCCTACCATAGCTGGGACGACATGCATGTGTTAAATACACAGCTTTTTTACTATTGAGATATGGGTCTTGCAAATTTTATTTTCCCAAGCTGATTCTTCAATTGTGTGCTACATATGTGATAAATACAAAAATAAGAATAAGAAATTTTTTAATAGAAATCTTACACTTCTAAAATGTTTCTTACTTTTATAAAAGCTCTGCTCTAGAACAGAATAGAGGAAAAAAGAAAACCCTAATCTTTACCAAAAATAGAATTCAAATTACATTGATTTTAGCCAACCTTCCTTTAAAATAATATTCTTTTCAAAAGAATGAATGTATTAAAAATGTCCACTTTAAGGGGGAAACTTTCCTTTTTGTTCTAGTTCTTGCTCTGCTTATCTGGATTCCACTTTAAAAGTTACTCACTCGGCTGGGAAGGTGGCTCAGTGGTAGAGTGCTTGCCTTGCATGCATGAGGCCCTGGGTTCGATTCCCAAGCACCACATAAGCAAAAAGAAAAAAAAAAGCCGGAAGTGGCGCTATGGCTCAAGTGGTAGAGCGCTAGCTTTGAGCTTAAGAGCTGAGGGACAGTGCCCAGGCCCAGAGTTCAGGCCCCATCACCGGACCCAAAAAAATAAGTTACTCACTCACCTTATATAGCTTTCAGAACTTGAGAGCTGTTTCTTAAAAGAGCTTTCAGTTTTCTTTTCTTTTGTCTCTCTTACCTGTCTTTTTATTTGAACCTATGAAAAAAGCAAAATCATTTATTTAGGGTCATAAGTCAAAACCACAAATGATAGCATTTTAATTCTCTCTTGAAGTAACAAAAAGAAACAAAGCTATCTTAATAAATAGTAGTCCTAGCCTGGCATTATGATGGCACACCTAAAATCCCAACAGTCCCAAAAGCCTTCTGAAGACCAAGAAACCAGGAAAAAATTCTAGGACATAACGTAGGAAGGAAGATCATAGTTCAAAGCCACTCGAGCTACACAGCAAAAAGAAGTGGTTCACATACATGTGCATATTCATTCAAGTATGCTAAACCATAAGCTAAATAAATATGATAAGCTTTGGAGAAATAAAATAGTGAGAAAAATGGCTTAGACATAAAACAAAAGAAGAGTTAAGGGCATTGCTCAGTGGTAAGAGTATCCTTAGCATATAAGAGACCAGGTTCAACCCTACAAAAAAAATTTTTCACAGCAGAAATTACATAAGTACTAAGTTACCACCAACAGAAAGGAAGATCTTCACCAGCTATATATCCTGTAAGGGCCTAATACCTAGAATATACAAGGAGCTTAAGAAACTTAACACCCAAAGAATCAATAACCCAATAAATAAATGGACAAAAGAACTAAACAAAGACTTCTTAGAAGTAAAAATGGCCCCAAACACCAAGAAATACTAAACATCTCTGACCATAAAGGAAATGCAAATCAAAACAACATTGAGATTGCACCTTGTTTGCATCAAGACACCTAGTAAGAATAGCCATCATCAAGAACTAATGTTGCAAGGATATGGGGGGTGGGGGGGGAGAATGAATCCTATTATGCTGTTGGTAGAAATGTAAACTAGTGTAAACACTTTGGAAGGCAGTTCAGAGATTCCTCAAAAACTAAACACAGAACACATTATGATCCACTGACCCCATTCCATTCAGATTATTACAAGTCAGGATACAATAAAGACACTAGCACATTCACTTTCAGCGCTGCACTATTCACCATAGCCAAGTTACAGAAATAGCCAATAGATGAATGGATCAAGAAAATGTGGCATATACAATGGTATGTGCTATATAAATATGGAATATATTCCACATAAACAATGGAATTTTAGAAAGAAGCAGTAGATCTGGCAGGAAAATGGGTAAACCTAGAAAAAATTATATTAACTAAGTCAGGATCAGAGAAGACAGTGTATGTTTTTTCTCATATGTAAAAGTTAGATCTAAATTATAAATAAAAATGAAAACATATACAAGGTCATTGCATCTCTACAAGCTAATTGACTAAAGTATGGTATAAGAGGGGAGGATTCCAATGGTCTAATTCTGAATAGTGAACAGTTTAACAAATAAATACCAGGAAGGGAAACATATTTTGTCAAGGTATCAAGGGGAGGAGAACAGATGAATGGATCAAGAAATACAGTTCTTTATTTAGGCAAATACAGTTCTATATTTAGTGTGTGTGTTATGTGTGTGTGTGTGTGAGAGAGAGAGAGAGAGAGAAAAAGAGTGAAAATTGAACTGTGTAACTTAAAGGTATAGGTAGGGTTGGGATAAATGTAGGAGAATAACAGAAGAGGTAACACAACAAGATGCATTGTACTCATAAACTGACAAGTTAAACTGTACAACTTTATACAATTAAAGATAATTTAATATACAATAAAGATAATTTAAAAGTCTAAAGACATTAAGATATTGTGCAAACCTCATAACTCTTAAAAAATATTTAAACTTACAAAAACTGTATTAACACTGTACCAAATTTTTAACAGGCACATGCTAGTAAATAAATGTAAATTTTAATTCTATGCAACAAAACAAAATGTCTTTGAAGCTAGTTCATGCTAATCAATCTGCAGCAACATAGTTTTATAAAATAACCTGAAAAATACAGAAAGTATGTCTTCCAGGAAAGTTACTTTGATTTTTACTGTATTACCTTTAACATCTTTTTAATATTAATACACTTAGTATCTTTTCTCATGTATATAATTACAAGAGATATAATTACAAGCAAATGCTTTCTAACACTTTCTTTGAATTGCAATCTCACTTGCAGCATGACAACTCATAAAAATATGCCTATAAGCTGGGCACCAGTAGCTCATGCCTGTAATCCTAGCTACTCCAGAGGCTGAGATCTGAGGATCGTGGTTCAAAGCCAGCCCGGGCAGGAGAGACCTTGAGACTCCTATCTCCAATAAACCACCAGAAAACCGGAAGTGGCGCTGTAGCTCAAGTGGTAGAGTGCTCGCCTTGAGCTGAAGAGCTGAGGGACAGCGCCCAGGCCCAGAGTTCAAGCACCACGGCCGACCAAAAAAAAAAAATGCTTATAATTTTAGTATGAATACCTAAACTGAGAGTAACTACGAATGTGGCATGTTGCTTCCATACCCTTTCCTCTATTTCCCTTTTATGGCATCACATATTGAATATGCTTATTTGGGGCTGCTTATCATTTATTCTCATACATTTGGTGTTAGGTAATTCTCATTTATTTTACTTAAGTATTACTGTCCTTTTCTATGTTCCTTTTTCTCATTAACTCAGGAATATGTTTCTATTTTTCCTTTTTTCAATAAATCAAACATCAACATCAACTCAGATCACAATCATGGCTCATAATAAGTAACATTAATGAAATAACAAGCATTTAAGAATAAAGATAACATATTAAATTTTACTGGCTAATCTCTAAATTGTTTTTCATGAAAAAACAATACCTTAAGTTTTTGCAGGGGCTGATCTTCTATTTCTAAATGTTTAAAATAAGCACCTTCCTCCAGTGGAAAAAATATAATCAAAGAGCTATTCAACTAAGAAATGTATGCAAAACATTCAATATCGGGCTAGGAAGGTGGCCCAGTGGAAGAGTGCTAGCCTTGCATGCATGAGGCCCTGGGTTCAATTCCTCAAGCACCACATAAGCAGAAAAAGCCAGAAGTGGTGCTGTGGCTGAAGTGGTAGAGCGCTAGCCTTGGCTGAGGGAAAGCGCCCAGGCCCAGAGTTCAGACCCCATGATAAGCCAAAAAAAAAAAAAAAATCAGTATTGAAGCTATTTTTAAAATGTAAGTACTCTGTATTAAATGGGAAGCTTTCTTAGTGTTTCAGAGATCTAATACATTTTGTGGAATATCATAAAATGATCACAGTACCTTTAGAAGATCAGAATTCAGTACCCCTGTTTAAAGGCCCAAGCTTGTTATGTTGAAAAAGAATGGCAAACAAAATTGATCAATTTTCAAATACACACTAATTGGACATTTATCAAAGCAAAAATTGCCCAATTAACTTAAACAGATCATAATGCAAAATGAAACTCAAAACTTACCTTAACACAACCTTCCGAAGGACTGAATTTAAATACTGCCTGAAAAGGTTTTCGATCAATAGGACATGAAGCCAGCATCTGAAAAACAATAAATTATAGTTCTACAAATGTTTCTTTAGAATAAGTAACACTAAATAAATTTCCACAACAGAAAAGTATTTTTGTGTGTGTGCTAGTATTGGTGATTGAATTCAGGGCCTAGGTGTTGTCCCTTAGCTTTTTCACTCAAGGCTGGCACTCTACTCCTTGAACCACACCATACCTCCACTTGTAGCTTTACAGACTTTAAAGACTTTTCTGCTCCAGCTGGTTTTATGCTGTGAACCTAAGATCTCAGTCTCTTCAGTAGCTAATATTACAGGTGTTAGGCACCAGTGCCCCACCAAAGAAGCATTTTTTAAAAATCTTCTTTGAAAAATAAAGTAGCTTTAGTCATACTACCGAACAATAAATGCCTTAAACTTCTTTCATCCATTCAAATGTTACTGACAACTACCTATGTTAGCTAACGAATGCAATAATGAATAGCTAAGATTTCTGTTACTAAGACTCTATTAAGACTTGCTGTTCTACTCAAAACCACTGGTATAATGAAAGCTAGGCTAAAGTCCACAGCTCTGTCATGTACAACTGACTGTGACTCTAAACCTAGAATGAATGGCTAATGAAATCTGCCAAACTAATAAAAAATTACTTGGGAAACTCACATATATTTTCATAAATTTGTAACAAACCATTTTCCTCAGAATTATTTTAAATAGGTACTTTTACCAGCAGCAAAAAATATTTGAATGATAACAGCAAGTACTCCTCTATTCCTCTCCTCAGTCAACTTGATGGCCTCTACAGAAACAAGGTTTTGTTGGATTTTCTTAAGTTAATTTACTTTATTGTTCTTACAAAGGTGATATATAGAGGAATTAACATTACATGAGTCAGGTATTTTTCAGGGTTCTTAAAAATTGTTTATTGAGAATCTCCAAGTTCTACTATTTGAACTTACACCCTCAGGCCTTCTGTTTTTACTGTTTTTGAGATAGGTTGGACCAACTTTTGTTTGTCTGGGTTGGCCTCAAACTCAAACTCTTCCTGCCTTCACCTCTTCAGTATCTGAGATTACAGGTACTCCAACATGCCCAGTTACTCACTCCAAAGGGCATTTTTAAATATATTCTATTGCAGATATCCAGTGTGTGAGTGCATTTCACTATAATTCATGTACTGAACTGAATTTTTCCTCTTAATTATATATATTAGACTGGTGCTTCTCAATGGTTATTTCAGAGCTGTCCCATTCTTACCATCCTGGTATTTCATCTTATAAATGTAATATTTTCTTACTTCAAAAGCTTTTCAAAGGTTCTTTTCTTTAAAATGTCTATTCATACATTTGCTTAACTATTAATATGCTCACCTTTTTCAAATTATAGAGGTTCTCTACTTAATAAGGAAATTGGTCTTTCAATCATGTCTACATAATTATAAGTCAACTTTATTTTTATGTAAATATATTTCTTGTGCTTTCACAAACTTCATGTGTAACTTTTTACCTGATAATACTATTAAATATTTAAGGATGGGTTTATATTATCTAAACAGTTTAAAATCTAATGTTTTCTGGTAGGATAAGAGACTGCAATTGTGAAGTAAACAGTAAGAGGTGATACTACTAATACCTATGGTTACAAAGGTAAAAACAGGATTCTAACCATTTAAAATCAACAGTTGGGAAGATTAAAGATAGTTAGGAAATCTAAACAAGTCACTTTCTATGGTGCCTCAGTAGAATAAAATGCTGGGATATTTGTCTTTCTGGCTGTCAGCACAACTAGAAATATGCTCATACAAGCAGAGATAGAACACTATATGACCTTATTATAATAAATCACATCAGACTGACATAGAAGCTTACTTCCAAATAGAAGTGATTTAGGGTGCCATTATTTCCCTAACAGAATACTTGACCTATGAATAGCAACAATACAATCTACAAATTTTTAATAATTATCACTAGGAATTCTAGTTCAAGGAACTACTGACTACTTATCAGTGGTAAGAAATGTCTTAGGTTAGAGGTTGTATTATTAGTACATTTGTTATTACTACAACTTTTACTCATTTATAATTTATAGGCAAATAACGAACACTTTTATGTTTTAAAGTCTATTTATTTCTTATAATTTTGGGATGAGTAGACGCTTTAAACTCAGGACCTTATACTTATTAGGCAGGCACTCCACCATTTGCTTACAGCTCCAGCCCTTTTTGCTTTCATTTTTGTTGGTTTTGTTTCTTTTGTGGCAGTACCAAGCTTAAACTAAGGACCTCTCGCTCAGCTTCACTCATAGTTGGTGTTTTATTATTTGAACCACAATTCTAGTTCATCTTTTTTGCTGGTTATTTGGAGACAGAATCCTGAGTGTTTTTCTGCTCAGGCTGGTTTTGGACTGTGATCCTCAGATTGCAGCCTCCTGAGTAGCTAGGATTACAGGCATAAATCACAGGAGCACAGCTGGTTATTTCTTAGATAGGGTCTTGTATTTTTGCCCAGGCTGACTTTGGACTGCAATCCCCCTACTTATGTCTCCCAGTAGCCAGTATCACAGGTGTAAACCTCCAAATCCATAGTGTTGGTTAAGATGGAGACTGTACTAGCTTTTTGCCTGGGCAGACCTTGAATTCTGTTCTCAAGTACCATGGGTTAAAGGCATGTAATGCCAGGCCCAGTTTAAAGGTAATTAAGATAAATGATCATTTAAAATATAAAACAGTAATGAATGAAAATGTGTTTCCTTCAGTGTTTGTTGAAAACTAAGATACATGTATAGAAAATCTTGACTTATTGTCTTCTTACAAGTTTCACTTTGTCCAAACTTGGGCAACTTATACATCTTCTCTATGCTTCAACTATCTTATTTACAAAAATGAGAGTAATAGAACTTAACAACAAGGTTTAAGGTTTTGTGGGGGTTTTTTGTTTGTTTGTTTGTTTTTTGCTAGTCCAGGGGCTCAAACTCAGGGCCTGGGCACTGCTGCTGAGCTTCTTTCACTCAAGGCTGATGCTCTACCACTTGAGCCACAGAGCCACTTCTGGCTTTTACTGTGTATGTGGTTCTGAGGAATCAACCCCAGGGCTTTGTGGATGCTAGGCAAGTGCTCTACCACTGAGCCACACTCCCAGCCAAGGTTTAAGGTTTATGAAATTAACTGATTTAACAATTCTTAGAAAAGTATGTATAATATACTATTACTACATAAGGTCTCATAAATATTAACCTACACACACACACACACACACACACACACACACACACACACACACACACACACACACACACACACACACACACACACACACACACACACACACACACACACACACACACAAAATTGCCAGGTACTAGTGGCTCATGCCTATAATCCTAGCTACACAAGAGGCTGTTATCTGACGAAGCCAACCTACGCATGAAAGTCTGTGAGATTTATCTCCAATTAACCAGTCAAAAAGCTGGAAGAGGTGTGGCTCAAAGTGGTAGAGCACCAGCTTTGAGTGGAAAAAGCTAATAGTTCCTAGGCCCTGAGTTCAAGACTCACTACTGACACATTAAAAAACAAAAAACATCCAAACCTTTGGTTTTATATAATAGACATACATATATAGATATCTGTCTATATGTGTGTATGTGCAAATACACAAATGAGACAAACAAGTTCTTAATAATTTCTATCAGAATTTGTAAATTTTACAACATACATAGGAATTATTCTACCTAATTCAAATTATGACACAAAAATCTCAAAGTCTTTGTATTCAAGAAATTTACTCTATATTCTATATCAAATCTTTCCATGGTTCTGTAATTACATATCATTTTTTTCCTAAATATTTTCAGTTACCATCAACTAAAGGGTATTCTTTTCTTAAAAATATTTAATACAATATAGTTTTAACCTGAACCATTCATTGCATTTAGATCTGTTTCAAATATTTGGGTCCTAAGGTAGGGCTTTCATTCTTTTGGTTCTTTATGGATAATTTCTTTGTCTCTGTCTAAAGTTTCATCTGAAGAAAAGGTTCCACTGCTATAATAAAAGAAAAAAGGAAAAAAGGCAGTAGCAGTAAGAAACTATTTCTAAGTATTAGCATAATTTGCATATACTTACATTTCCTAAGAGCAATCTAGTTAATACAAAAAAATAAGTTAACTCCCTTTGGCTTAGGATAAGCCAACAGAAAAATTTCCTAAAACTGAATTATCTGCTTTAAGAAGGGCAAGTAATATAAAGGAGTATGATAAAAGGGTAAGGTTGATTGGGATGCACTGCATACATGTGTAAAAATGTCATACTGAAACCCCAACTAATGTATGCCAAAAAAACCCAAACACAACAAAACAAAAAACAAAAAAAGTTATCTTTCCCAGGAAAGGAAAAATCAGAAAACAAGCCACCAACACTAGATAAAGTTATGCTATGGTTATAAAACAATGCTGTCCACATCTGATCTTAGAAAGAAGTTTACCAAAACATTTCTGAAAGGAAGCAGGAAATTTGGTTATTCTGAGGTAAGTTTCCATAGCAATACTTTTCCTGATGGAAGGATAACTAAAGAATTCAATGAAAAAAAATCAAAATACATTCTGAAAACCTAGTATTTTTTTTAAATGTATACAAAAATGTACACACCGAAGTTCATTAATAGTTGCTAAGGTATCAAATTACTCTTTGTGTGATCATCACAAACCTTTCATAGAAAATTTACAAGAGTTTTAAAAATAAGCTGGGCACTAGTGGCTCATGCCTGTAATCTTGACTACTCAGGAGGCTGAGAGGATCATGGTTTTCAAGGAGAGCCCAGGCAGAATTTGCTAGACTCTTGGCCAAAATACCAGCAAAAAAAAAAAAAAAAAAAAAACAGGGCAAGTAGTAAAACACTAGCCTAGCAAACTAGAGGCCCTGAGTTCAAAACTGCAGTACTAACTCCGCAACCCATGAAAAAAAAAGGTTTAGGCTGATCTAAACTTTATGCACTCCCAAGAAAACCTCATCTTTACATTCAGCAGATAACTATCCAGAAAATGCCAAAGATACATTTCAATTTTCAAAGTATAGTTTCATTTTCCAAGAAAAATGTGTTTGGCTAGAGTAACTGATTACATTTCTGAGTAGTGAGTGTTTTTGGTCTGCTGATATTATTGTATTGTTGCTGTTGCTTTCTTATATAACCCAGGTTGGCTTCTAACTTGTAATCATACTGCTGCAATTGTTCCAGCCTCCTAAGTGCTGGAATTATAGGCATGTACCACCACACCCATCAGCAGTAAGGTTTTAAACAAAAACATATGTAAAATATAGAAAAAAAACTTTAAGTAATACTTATTTTTTTATAAAGGTGATTTTAAAAATTATTGCAAACTTTTTTCTTTACATGTAAATCTCAATTATTATCATTGTGCTTCTTTACATAAAATAATTTACCCTCAATTATTCATGTTTAATAACTTGACAATTTAAAAAAATTTTAGTTTCATAATCAAAGTATGTAAAAACACTACTCAATTTATGACAGCTGTAAAATTTAAAAATATACCTTACTTCAACAGTATAATGTGTTTTTTTTTAAAAGGCATACATTATACTATGATTTCTCTGTACTAAGGTACTACCAGTAAAAAAAAAGCAAATCGATAGAAAAAAATGAGCTTCCTAATGATCCAGTGAAACATACCCTAGTATTCTGAAGCGTTGTAAATTCCCAGCTCAATCAAACCCATATTTAAATGTAAGAACAGGAAACCTTCCTTATTTGAGAATTCAGGATTCTTGATTCCTAATATTTCTTGCTTCCTGCTGCTGCTCTATCCTCAATCACATAGGCTGCCTATAGATAGCCCCTCCTAGAGAGAGAGAAGCAAGTGTTAAAGGTAAATGCTTAGGAACTATTATCTCAGTACCTATATTAACAGGTAAATCTCTTTGTTCATGGGAATCTCTACAGCATCTATCTCGCCCACTAACAAACAAAACTTTTATATACAAAACTGCACTTCAAACTCAAAAGATAATTTAGAAATGCTGACTACTACAGCTTGAGGCTTATTGACCATGACCTATCCTTTCTCATTTGATGGTTCCAAGACAACTAACATATCCCCAAAGCAAGTGCTCACCTTTAATCAGCCTATAACCTATATTAAACTGTAGTTTACAGTTTTCAGACATTCATAAGAATCTCAGTGTTAAAA
The DNA here is from genome assembly GCF_024711535.1 of Dipodomys merriami. Lineage (NCBI taxonomy): Eukaryota > Metazoa > Chordata > Mammalia > Rodentia > Heteromyidae > Dipodomys > Dipodomys merriami. Next base: position 10,957,895 of record NW_027202271.1, read on the forward strand.
TTAAGAATATATTCCTTCTAAGGCCTCAAATGGAACTCTCATGTCTTTCAAATTACATTATATAACAATTGGTTAAATTACCACTTTATCTTTATTTCTCCTACATTTAATAGTTGACTTTCTTTCTCTAGAAAGAAACTGAAACAGAAAACTCAGTACATCATTTACATATCCTGACACTTAAAACCAGACTACACAGAATACATACAAATTTACCCAACTGGTAAATAGAGTATTAAATAGAAAATCTACACATATATTTTTTAGGTAATAAGTGTTCACACTGTAAAAATATTCTTTGTTCTACCAAAGGATCACAATAGTAGTGAACGTGAAAAACTTAGTCAAAAGTTCAAGTTCTAAGTTCTTTTAAGAACTAGCAATCTTCTAATTCACAAGTCTAACACAATGGAATAAAATAATGTATCTGATAAATTACTTTAAAGATTTTACTTCCTAAAAAATACTTAAATTATTATTCAGAGGACTATGTGACAGACAGGTTTGAGATAGTCTGGGAATTAAAACAAACAACAACAAAAACAAAACCCACTAAACCAAGAGGAAAAGGTAGTTAAAAAAGAAAACAACAAATAATCTTTGCTGAATTACTGTACTACTGAAAAATAATCTAGTCACCAGAATGCTTATATAAAAAAATAGCCACATCACAACAGAAATGAATTGCTTCTATCTTGATTTATTATATTCTATTAATTTTAAAATGCACTCATCTGTCTGTATTCAACATTTTGTCTGTATTCAACACTATTCAAGAACTTTATGACACCTTGGTAAGACTTACTATCTAGTCTCATGAGAGAAAGCATGCTTTTGTCAACTCAACAACTGTAATTTCACTAGCCTTACTTTTTCAAACTGAAGCTTTTGGAAGCTGATATAATATAAAATGGAAGAATAATATTAATTTAAGTCAGATAATTTGATTACCCCAGGAAAACTAATCATATTTTTTAAAATGATCCTTAAAAAGTAATCATGTAAAAGGTAAAGATAGGATCTCAGATATCACAAACATACTAATCACATATACTGAATCTCTTTAATACAGTAAGTAGGGCAAGGATATACTCAGTGGAAAAGCATGTGCTTTAGCATGTGGGAGGCTCTGGATTCAATTCCTACCACCAAAAATAAATACAGTAAGAACTGTTAAGTGCTTTAAGTGTGTAATGTTTCTACATTCTCAAACCTTAGTTTTTTAAAGGCCAAAATTTCAACCACCTCATGCCAACAATGGTAAATTCCATCACTAGTGTGTAGTGGGGGAGAGGGAGTATCTTGTGGAGGATCATAATTTTCATCAGCTATCACTGTTACTGCATCAGACTTTTCTAGATTTCACCTTCCTAAACACCTATCAGATTACCAAGGTTAACCTTAAGTAACTTCAAGTTTTTCATTAAATGTAAATTATGTCTTCCTCACAATAGGTGCAGACAAAAAATTCTTAACCAAATAACTAATAAACTTTAGTATACTGGCTCTTATACATATTCCATCAACCCGAAGGCTGTTGTCTTTGGTCAATATTTTGTTTCTACATCATCATAATTTGTTAAACTAACAACTTATTTCTATGAATTCTTTGTTTTCATATCCCTTAGATCAGACAATTGAGGCTCTGGGCCAGAAAGGCCAGCACAGGTTCAATTATATTGAATCCTTTTGGTTTAAATAATGTGCATGCTATGGAATACTATGAAAGTTTATTCAATCATTTTAAAGCCCTTACAAAGCACTTATTTAAATAACCATAGAACCAAGATTTTTTAACTTGGAAAGACTGAAATTAACTTTGATGTTGAAGGAATTTTTTTTTCTTGTGGCAATACAAGTGATTTAAATTCATGGCTGTCTGTGATTTTTTTTTTTTTTTGGGGGGGGGTCCGGTTGTAGGGCCTGAACTCTGGACATGGGCAGAGCTATTCAGCTCAAGGCTAGCGCTCTACCACTTGAGCCACAGCGCCACTTCCGGCTTTTTTCTTTTTGCTTATGTGGTGCTGAGGAATAGAACCCAGGGCCTCAGGCATGCAAGGCAAGTGCTCTACCACTGAGCCACCTTCCCAGCCCCTGTCTGTGATCTTGAGTCATGGATCTCAATCCTTTTTTGTTTGTGTTTGTTTTAGATAAGGTCTAGAACTTTTGCCAGAACAGTCTCAGACTAAGGTCTTATTCCCACATTTTGAGTAGCTGGGATTATAGAAATGTACCACCATGCCTAGCTAAAAATAGGTATTTTAGGACATGAAAGTCTTAAGAGTGTATCCAAAACAAATACAGTCTACAATCTGTGTTAATTTTTCAAACTACTGGCTTCATATAATTAGAATTTCTTCAGTGCCTAAAATATTAAGGTGAAAACAAATCAGTGCTCCTTTTTTGGTGTTTGATATCCTGAGTACTTCAGTAAACCTTAACAATAAGTTACAACACAGTGTAGTGTCTAGAAGACATAGAAATCTACAGAGATAATCAAATACACTTTGTGAAGTGTTGGTTTGTTTGTAGGTGCTAGAGCATGAATTCAAGTTCCTCTACTTGCTGGCAGAACTCTATTCCTTGAATACCACCCTCAGCCCTTTTTTGCTTTTGGTTATTTTTAGAATAGGGTCTCACCCTTACACTTGAGCTACCTGGATTTCAATTCTCCCATTTATGCTATTTATATAGCTAGGATGACAGGTGTACAACAGCACACAGCTCTGTTCACTGAGATGGGCTCTCAGGAGCTTATGGCCCAGAACAGACTTAAACCATAATCCTCCTAATCTTTGCCTCCAGAGTAGCTAGAATTACAAGGCTTCCCATTATACCCAGCCTTTTGTGCTGTTTTCTTTTCTTTTCTTTTCTTTTTTTTTTTGTTGGTTGTGGGGCTTGAACTCTGGGCCTGGGCGCTGTCCCTGCACTCTTCAGCTCAAGGTGAGCGCTCCACCACTTGAGCCACAGCACCACTTCCGGTTTTTCTAGCGGTTTATTGGAGATAAGAGTCTCTCGAACTTTCCTGCCCGGGCTGGCTTTGAACCTCGATCCTCAGATCTCAGCCTCCTGAGTAGCTAGGATAATAGGCATGAGCCACCGGCGCCTGGCTCTGTGCTGTTTTCTTATCACAAAGATTTCTAACCACCACCAATCTTACTTTACTTACTTCACTTCTATGAGAAGTGAACATCACTAAAATCAGAAACTATAACTCAATTTTTAAAAATTATTTAAACTTGAGCCCACTCCTTGAGGTATCTGATAACAAATTATTAGTAATTGAGAATCTTTAGCTTTTATATCAATAAACATTAAGATAGTGAAATTACATGAAACTAAATGAAACAATGCATAAGAAATCCTTAGTACAGGACATGAGGCTCATTAAGACATTTGGAATATATACACTTATTCCTACTCCCTAATCTGAAGCAAACCAACTGCACACCTCTCACAGTTGAGAAAAATGAGAGGAAAGATCATAACTAATGATTACACACACACACACAAAATACACTACCCACTAGTGAATTAGAAATCTGGTTCTATAGCTTAAAGCACATTTAATTTTTATCACAGCAGGCGATTCAAATGAAAATTTAGAAGTCTTACTGACTCTGTAAACTAGTCATCATTCTTAATTTGTTATAATTTGTTAGTAGACTGCCCTCATGCTATTGTTCCCACTTAGTGGTTTACTGAACTGACAGTTGCTATCTCCAATAAGAATAATGAAACAATTGAGACAATGACGAAATCTAGAATGTTACGTTTATTCTGCCCTGGTCAGCACACAATGGAAGAGAATAAGTACTATATATAAAAGCAAGTATTTGCTTTTTAAAGCAATTTTACTTCAATGAAATATTTATATTCAAAGAAATAACACTTAAGAAAAAATATTACATGTAAGGAAAGTGTTGATTAATAGCATTTGTATGTTATCAAGTATTTTCAACTTAAACATGTTCTACAAGGATTAAAAATATACTTAACTTTGCCACTGCCTAGGAGAGAGAACAGAGTCTACAGCCTAGAATACAGAATTTTAATTGCATACCTTTTCTTTAACAAAGAAAAGTTACTACTTCTCAATGTGTAGCCTAGAAAAGCTTATAACATGTAACCATGCTTCAAGTATATGGCTGTGTTGTGTTGAAAGATGAACTTGGAATGATGAAAACCTGTCTATAAAATTGTAATTTACTTAGAGAAAAATACATATTCAGATTATGCTGAAGCTTGTGATTACTTGATCACTGAATATAATCATACAAAGCTGAACTGAAACCTTCCAACCATTATGTAACAAAACTTCTTTACCCAGTATTTAAAAAATATTTAATCACAAAACAAATGAAAGTGCACTAAATTCAACACCAATTTCATCTTTAGAGGGCAAAGGGACAAAGAATATATTCTGATTTCATTAATCCATATTCCTGGCAAAGTACCAGTCATACTAACTTGGCAAAACTCAAAATACTCTGAAACCATATTTTTACCTATCTTTAATCCCTTCTTGTCAAAGTCTAGTTTAGGTTTCAATCTAAAACTGTTGATATACATATTATTATGAGCTCCAGTGGCATAAGAAACCTTTTCTTCTTTTCTTGTAGAACTCAGACTAAGCAGTACTAATGCCACTATACATAAAGTCAGTTCTCTCTACCCGCCTTAAAGAAAATATAACTAAAACAGAACTCTCAAAACCCCAATTATTTAAATGCAACAATTTCTCAAGTACTTAAGAATACTGAACAATGTGAGATTTCTTTGGGGGGGAGGAGAGGAGTTGTGTGGATGAGAGACAATGAATAGTCTGAATATAACTAATGAATAATGAACTCATGTCAAAAATATTTGAGATGTAATATTTTTACACAGTAATATTGAGCAAATACAATGTGATTAACAAGGACAATGAATTTATTTACCAATTTAAAACAACAGGGTTTAAAAATAATATGCAAAGAATTTGGCTTGAATGGAATCAGAATAATATTTCAAATCCAATGTGTCCTGTTTCTTAATGACATTCTACGAATGATACTTGTAGAATCTCTAACTCAAAACTCTGAATTAAAAATGTGAATTAAAAAATGTGCTTCTCAATTACATTTTCCTTTTAATGTATACAATCTTAGCAAAGTTATAGTCCATGAAACCCAAGATTACCCATCTGTAACATTGAAAGGCACTATGAAATCTGATCTGGTTATTTCATAAGGCTGATATAAAGAGGAAATTAAAAATATACATAAAACAAAAAGCAGAAGTATTATCAATAGTATCCTCCTCTCAGAGTCAGAAAAAAAGTTTGATCTGCTTTCTCTGTTACAGGATTTTTCTTAAAAGGTAAGCATTTAAAATTCTTTAATTATATACATAAAAAAGAAAAGCTGGATAAAGAAAATTATAAATATATTGACAATTTGAATAAAGAAATTTATACTAGAAAATATATTACTGTAAGATCATTTGTAAAAGATAGTATCAGCTCTTTAGGCAAAAATGAAATGCTAGGCAATTAAAATGCATTAACTTTATCAATTGTGGTTAATATTTAATTCTGTTACTTACCTCTGCCCATTTAAGAATACAGGTCATACAGAAGACATGATTACAACTTTCTGGAAAACCAACTTCCTTCTCTAATAAGCAATTAAGACATATAGGACATCTGTCTGTTTCACTGTACAAGAGGCCACTTGCAGCACTGTGATTTCTGTTTTCTTCACCTGTTGAAGTAAAACATAATTTCAAACCCTCCAGAAACAAGTAACTGCATATGGTAATATGATGATCTAGATACTTCAAGGGCCTTCATACTTCAAGGCAATACTACTACATAAATAACAAATACACTCACTAATTCTAATAGTCCCAACATTCACACACAAACAAACACTTGCAACAGTGAAAAATCAAATCCAAGGCTTTATACATACTAGGCAAACATTTTACCACTGAGCTATATCTCTAGTGCCATTATTTCACATTTTAAAAAGTATATCTATAGTCAGGCACTAGTGGCTCACACCTGTAATCCTATCTACTCAACAGGGTGAGATTTGAAGATCACAGTTCAAAGCCAGCCCAAGTGCAAAACTCCATAAGACTCCTATCTTCAATTAACTACCAAAAGCCAGAAGTGGAGCCATTGCTCAGGGATGGAGTACTAGCCTTGAATGAAAAAGCTAAAAGACAGTAGGCCAGGCCTACAACCAGAGCGCACATGCGCGTACACACACAAAAGTATACCTATGTAATTCCTAAAACTTCAATTGCCAGATCAATGTGTGTCTACATTTGTACTATAGATATTGTCAAATTAGCCTCGTTAGGCTCTAAACCAGTTTATAGTCTCTCACCATAATTATAACCAATTTGTACACAAGCATATATTACTGGTTTATAAACAAATAAGATACTTTATGATTCAGCACTAAAATAAAGGTTTAGTGAGCTGGACTTTTAACAGAATAAAGCAAACAAATGAAAACCTGGGAATATCCTATTTCTAATGTCCATACTAATGTTCACAGCTGAAGAGTAAAACTTCCAAGGTAGAAAAACTGATATAAATCCTGAGAGACTCCAGTATTAAGCAAGACAGAAAAAACGAAAATGATTAAATAACAACTTCAAAGAGCTGAGAGGAAACAACAACAAATAAAACCTACCAAGCCAGAATTATACACTCATATGACCAGAAAAATCTACGTTTAAATGATTTGGAAAAGATTTAAAGTTTGGATACAACGTTCAGAGCACATCACCAACAGAGAGTCATAAAGAAATAACACCCCCCCCCACACACCACCTTTTTTTTAAAATAGGATGGAGAAGAAAGCAAGCATACAACATCTAACGACTCAGGCTATGGTAGTACACTTAAAATTGCAGCACTTGGAAAAAAGAGGGAAGAGAATCACTTGAGGCCAATCCAGGTTATATACAAAGTTCAAGGTGAGCCTAAACTACATAGTAAAACCCAGTCAAAAAACAAAAGGTAGCCAGGCACCAGTGGCTCACTCATATCTGTAATCCTAGCTACTCAGGAGGCTGAGATCTGAGGATCGTAGTTCAAAACCAGCCCAGGCAGGGAAGTCCATGAGACTCTTATCTCCAATTAATCACCTGAAAACCAGAAGTGGTGCTGTGGCTCAAGTGCTAGCCTTGAGCTGAAGAGCATATAAGGACAGTGCCCAGGCCCAGAGTTCAAGCCCCAGGACCAAAAAAAAAAAAAAAAAAGGTAACTAAATAATAAATCATCCAATTCAGATGATAGATAATAACATATAAGTTAAGGATAAACTGATAAGAAAGCATTCTAATCTTCCTTTGTAAAAGATTAACTTCAGAAGCAGAGAAAAATACCATTAAAAATTAGTAACAAAACCAGAAACTCTAAACCAGTAGAAAGCAAAACTTCAAGAAAAGGTAAACATTTCAACTAATTTAAAAATCCTCAATCAAAATTTAAATACTAAGAAGAAAAAAAAATGTGTGCAGTTCTTAAGTAGTTTATTTCAAGATTAAAGAACAGTAGTAAGTAAAAGCAGTGAGTCTATAACCTGACTCTTATAACCCCTATACAACTACTTAATATCAATTTTAAAAGAATACAAGAAAAAAACAGAATATTGATTACTTTAAATTTTATACAACAGTTTAGAAGTGTGAAGTTTGGCTTTCAACATACAGTGAAAACTTACCTTCCGTACCTTCATACTCCTGGTCTCCCATAGTTACAGTATATACAATCTTCTTCTTCATTTTTCCTTGGAAAAGGGTTTCCTATATGACAAATTATAAGAGAATTTTTATGTTTCTATCCTAATAATGTCAATTTAAAAAGATGATTTTATACATAAAAGAACAAAAGCCAGGTGCTGGTGACTCACGCCTATAATCCTAGCTACCCAGGAGGCTGAGATCTGAGGATCACAGTTCAAAGCCAGTCTGAGTAGAAAAGTATCCATGAGATTTCAATATATCCAATTAACCACTCAAAAAACAGAAGCAGCACTGTGGTTTAAAGTGGTAGAGAACCAGCCTTGAGCAAAATTGCTTAGGACAGTGCCCAGGCCCAAAGTTCAACCCCACAACGAACTAAAAACAAAAACAAAAACAAAAAAAAGTACAAGCCAGTTTTTATATAATCTTTTATATTACTTACAATAAAGAAGCCAAGTCTTACCGAAAAAAAAAAAAACTATTAAGTAACAAAAGCTAAGTAGTAAATTCTGTCATTAAGACATGATATAATCTGCGGAAGAGAGATGAACTTGGGAAGATGGGAGGTTTGCTAAAGAACTTGATAAATTGAAAGAACAACACAACATAGAGAAATAAAGTAGTATTTAGCTAAGCTAGTGTGACAAGAACAAGAAGAGTAAGGTGTTTGTGTATGGTGAGAAAGGATGGATATGTAAGCTAAGAATTTCATCTGAAAGATCAATAAGGAATAATAAAAGAAGCATAACAAAGCAAGTCAAGTGAGGCTAGATTATAGTTATGTCTCTAACTATCGACTGAGCTGCTTACATTTAATCTTAAGGATTCCTTTAAAGAGCCAAATGATCAAAATGATATAGTTTTGAGTACAGCTCAGTTAAGAATTTAACCTAGCATGGCAAAAAGCCCTGCAAAAACAAAAAAAATTATTTTTTCAAAGATTACTATGCCAGCAAATCATTTTATGGACTACATTGGGGGGAGATCAGAAGTAGGATGATTTGCAAAGCTAGAATAACTGGCTGGAAAAAGAAGTGCAGAAGGAAGGAACTAAAAAGCAGAAACACACCTGCAATCTGATGAACAAATTTGAGGGAGGAAGTCAAAGATAGTTCTGGCCTAAAGGACCAGACTATACGAAGTTAAGAAATTCATAAGGAAAACGATTTAAATATTCCTTCTTCAACTGATTGTGGCAAGACAAGACTACATTAAACCATCCAAATATGTTTTATAACATCTAAGCACAAGAAATCTCAAATTTTATCAGTTATGGCATCCCATATTGTATATGAAGTAATTTTCCTCATTTTCTAAAATAATTGATATGCTATTTTTTTTGGGGGGGGGAGGGGGAGGCGGGTGTCCGGTCGTGGGACCTAACTCTGGGCCTGTGCACTGTCCCTCAGCTCTTCAGCTCAAGGCTAGCACTCTACCACTTGAGCCACAGCGGCCACTTCCGGCTTTTTTTCCTGCTTATTTGGTGCTGAGGAATCGAACCCAGGGCCTCATGCATGCAAGGCAAGCACTCTACCACTGAGCCACCTTCAGAGCCCGAGACATGCCAATTTTTACCTTAGCGATCTGTCTTGCCCAGGAAAACTACGTATTGATTATTGATTTTTTATTATTTATTTTTTTTGTTGGTCATGGGTCTTGAACTCTGGGCCTGAGTGCTGTCCCTCAGCTCTTCAGCTCAAGGCTAGCGCTCTACCACTTGAGCTACAGTGCCACTTCCTTGATTATTGATTTTTTTAAAAAGCTGAAGTTTCATTCTGGTTACAAAATAGCACATTAGAAGAACTCCAAAGGTTGTAGTGGATTTAAAGCTCACAAGAGATTTAAACAAGGTAAGTAAAATTCCTAGTATGCTAAATTTTTGAAAAATGCTACAAAGAAAAAAATATAGCCAACAAGAATAAGAAAATGAGAAGCTGTTATTTTCACAGAGTGGTAGAGGAAGAAAACTTCAAGTGACAATAAAACTGATCTGAAAAAGAGGAAAAGAGCTTATGTAGATAGCCAATGCTAACTAATGTAGACAGAGAACAGCAAATAACAATCTAAGGCAAAGAAGCATGACTGGGATGTTCAAGAAACAAACAATAGACAGTGATCAGAATAACGAACAGAAGGAGATAGAAGACAAGATCTTATAGCACTTTCTAAACTCTGTTCTCAGTGACAGGGACCGTAACATAGTTTTCAACAGTGGAGGCAGCAAGAGAATGAGCAGAGGCCAGTAAACAGACCCTTCTCATCTACCAGGAAGATGACAGTTCTGTACCAGATTGGTAGGCATAGCACTCAGATTTCAGATGTTTTGAAAACATAGCCAACAGGATTGACTAGGAAAAATATGAGGTATTTGTTAAAAAGTACAGTCCAGAATAATTCTGTATTTTGATCTGACCTACTAAAAGGAAATAATTTAGACAGAAGATGATTATTAAAAATATTTAAATAAGTGGGGCGCTGGTGGCTCACACCAGTAATCCTAGCTACTCAGGAGGCTAAGATCTGAGGATTGCAGTTCAACGCCAGCCCGGGCAGGAAAGTCCGTGAGACTCTTACCTCCAATAAACCACCAGAAAACCAGAAGTGGCACTCTAGTGCTCAGGCCCAGAGTTCAAGCCCCACGACCGACAAAATAAAAAATAAAAAATAAAAAAATAAAAATAGCCATGTGCTGGTGGTGGCTCATGCCTATAATCCTACCTACTCACAGGTTGAGATCTGAGGATTGCAGTTTGAAGCCAGCTGGGGCAGTAAAGTCCATGAAACTCATCTCCCAATTAACCACCAGAAAACCAGTCGTCGTGCTGTGGGCTCAAAGTGGTGGAGCACTAGCCTTGAGCAAAAAAAGTTCAGGGACAACATCCAGGCCCTGAGTTCAAGCCCCACAATTGCCAAAAAATTAAAATACACACACACACACACACACACACACACACACACACACACACACACACACACACACACACACACACACACACACACACACACACACACACACACACACACACACACACACACACACACACACACACACACACACACTTCCAATAGTCATAGGTTACTCTCCTTAATATTTATGCACTAAGGCAGCATCAGTATCACTTGGGAACTTGTTGCAAATGCAAGATGTCTCAGGTTAAATTTGCAAACCCAGTGGATCAGAATCTGCATTTTTTAAAGCTCTGTACAAAATCCACATGTACAATAAATCCTATAGAACACTGCTCTGGATTACTTAGCTTGGGTTATTTTATAGTCATATTGTGCTCCTGTATGATCCACACTGAATATAATTTCTTATTTGGAGAAATTCACATCATACTATCTACCCTAAGTACTAGTAATAAAAATATTTTATGTTGGAGTGAATGATGAAGTATCAATTTGAAAATCAACACAGCATTTCAGGCCAGGTATAGTAGCACACACCTGTAATCTATGCTACTAGGAAGCATAGTGAAGATTGCAGTCTCAGAACCAGGCTCAGCCAAGGCACGACACCGGTTCCTAAAAATTACCAAAGCAACCAGGCTGGGATCATGCCTCAAGTGGGAGAATATGTTAAAAAGACTCTGAGTTCAAGTGGCACTATGGCTCAAGTGATAGAGTGCTATCCTTGAGCTGAAGAGCTGAGGGACAGCACCCAGGCCCAGAGTTCAAGCCCCATGACTGACAAAAAAAAACAAAAACAAAAAAAAAAAAACCACTTCTTTTAAAAATATATACTTTAAAAAAAAAAAAAGGACCCCCCGAGTTCAAACCCCAGTACAGAAGAGAATTAACACTATATATATTTTTTTTTGGGGGGGGGATCCGGTCATGGGACCTGAACTCTGGGCCTGGGCGCTGTCCCTCAGCTCAAGGCTAGTGCTCTACCACTTGAGCCACAGCGCCACTTCCGGCTTTTTTCTTTCTGCTTATGTGGTGCTAAGGAATCGAACCCAGGGCCTCATGCATGTAAGGCAAGCACTCTACCACTGAGCCACCTTCCCAGCCCAACACAGTATTTTTTAAACCATAGAAAATTTCAAATAACATAGTATCCCTTTTTAGACCCTGATAATTAATTTATCCTATTTGATAGTATCTGCTATTTTTACTTTTCCTCCTTTAAAAATATTATTTATAAGCAGGAATGATGTGAAATAAATAACACCCTCAGAAAAACACTAAGAATTCTTTGCTAGCCCTACAAGAATTGCTAAGTCAATACTTATGTCAGAAGAAATGGAAAGACAAACATAAAAGAAAAACAAGAGAAACAGTAAAATATCTGGGTAAATATAATTAGCTGTTTTTTATCTTGAATTTCTTAAAATATGTTCAGCAATTTAACCAGGTACCGGTGGTTCATGCCTGTAATCTTAGCTACTCAGGAGGCTGAGACCAAAGTTCAAAGCCAGCTGGGGCAGGAAAACCTGTGAGACTCTTATCTCCAATTAACTACCAGAAAACCAGAAGTAGTGCTGTGTCTCAAGTGGTAGAGCACTCTCCTTGAGATAAAGAGATCAGGCCCAAAGTTCAAGCCTCACAATTGACAAAAAAAAAAAAAAAACTTCAGCAATTTAAAACAAAGATTTATAATATTTTCTGGTAGACAGATTAGATTAGATAGATAAATAGATACATACATACATACATACATAGAAGATAGATCAAAGATAATTAAACATTAAGGGAGAAGGGTAAAGGTATCTGCAAGGTGGTAGTTTACACACTTTCACTTCAAAGGGTGAAATACTAAGTAGACTATGAAAATATGCGTATTACTATATTAAAGCTATTCCTAAAAAAGTCAAGCCAGGCACTGGTGGCTCATGCCTGTAATCCTAGTTACTCAGGAGTCTGAGATCTGAGGATCACAGTTCAAAGCCAGCCTGGGCAGGAAAGTCCACAAGACTCTTATCTCCAATAAACCACCAGAAAACCATAAGTGGCACTGTGGCTCAAGTGGTAGAGTGCTAGCCTTGAGCTGAAGAGCTGAGGGACAGCGCCCAGGCCCAGAGTTCAAGCCCTATGAACCACCACTACCAACACCAACAAAAAGTTATCTGTCAAAAGCACAGCACACTGAAATGGATAACTAAAGAACGTTTAAACAACTCAAGGAAGAATCAAACAAACAATAGTATGGCAGGCTCAAATCCAAACATAGCAAGTTAAAAATATTTGAGATTCAGGAAAAGCATTATAACCTTAAATTGCTTATATTTGAAAAGAACTCACATAATCTAAACTTTTACCTTAAGAAAGGTGAAAAGCCAAATTACATACATAAGATGTAGAATACAGGAAATAGAATAGTCATCAATAAAACTGAACAGAAAAACTTATGAGACTATAGCAATTCTTTAAAAAGATCAATATGATAAAGACTGATGAAGTGAATAGCACAACAGAAGTTGTAGTTAAAAACTTTCCAAAAAAGCTATCTTCAGGCCCCGATAATTTCCATGAAGTCTACTAAATATTTATAGTAATAACACCAACCAACACAATGGAAGAAGAGCACTTCTCAACCCATTTTATGAATACTGTATTCCCTTATTAAGATAAAAATATTAGAAATTAGAAATTAAAAATAGTAGACATTATCAACATAATAGAAGTATAGCAAACTCAACTACACCAAAGGATACCAATCAGCAATGAAAAGGAATGGACTAGTATTTCACTCTATAACCTCGATAAATCATAAAGGCATTATACTGAATAAAGATGCCAGACTCAAAAGGTTAAATACTATAAAATTGTATTCATATGATATTCTTGAAAGGTTACAACTATAAGCCAATAACATGACAATGGTTACCTTGGGCAGGGAAAATATGAGCATAAAAAAGGAAGCATATGGGAATGTGGGGCAGTTGCAACCATTCCCAGATCCTGACTGCTGTGATCATGATATTACAAGTCAGGGAAAGTATTAAAGTTCACAAACCAATATATCTCCTAAAAGGCCAACTCTGTATATCAATACATTTTGTTCTAAATTAGAGTCTAACATGACAGAGCAATTATTATTAAAATACTTTTAAGCAAAGATTCTTTTCACTGACAGCTCCAAGGTCTGCCTTTCCAACAGCTCTAATTATTGGCAAAACATATAATCCACCCAAATCAAATCTCTACATGAAGTCTTGAGAGGTATTTGAATTTTGTTTCTTGCATTTTTCACGGTGCTGAAAGTCTTAAGACAATAAATGTCTTTAACCTATAGAGACACAAAGATTAAACACAACAGGCAATAGCTCAATGGTAGAGTACTTACCTAGTATGTGCAATGCTCACCCTGGGTTCAATTCCCAGCAGTGCTAAACAAAACAAATAAAAACAGGTACAACTTAACAACTGCACTAACTTTAAGTAAGGGTTGTAATGATAATGGAGCTGGCCAGCTTGGTATGGTTTGGAGGAAGGCATACATTACAGGTGGTTCCCACATAGGCTTTGTTCTTATGTAACAGTTGTCCATTCTGTAGGAAGGATATAGCCAGAATTCAGTACTTTATTTTTAAAAGGAAAAATGAATTTCATCTATGTGACTAGAAAGTATATCATAAGACTATGAGATTGCTTCTAGATAAGAAGCAATTACAAAATAGCAGAACATTGCATATGTAGTCTTCCAATAACTTCAATACTTTTATGCAATTATCTAGTAACTCTACCCTTACTTAAGGTATGGAAGAGGAAACTGTAAGGGTTGATTATATAATATTGAGCAGGAAGGGTAAAGGCACCTATCTAACAAGGTGGTAAATGTTAATATAAATTAGGAGTTGGAAATCAGCACGTCCCACTTGCTAAGCAAGTGCTCTAGTATTTGAGCTATGCCTCACACCCCACCCCTCTTGTTTTGGTGTAGGTCCTGGGGCTTGAACCCAAGGTCTTGGCACTGTCCCTGAACCTTTTTGCTCAAGGCTAGCCCTGTAACTCTTGAGTCACAGATTTGTGGGTGTGGTTAACTGGAGATAAGAGTCTCATAGACTTTATTGCTCTAGCTGGCTTCAAACCACGGTCCTCAGATCTCAGCCACCTGAGTAGTTAGGATTACAGGGGCAAGCCACATGTCTCCCCCAACCATTTTCTTGTTGTTGCTGGGGTTTTTTGTTGTTGTTCTTGTTATTTTGTTTTTTGCTTTTAGGAGGTAGTCTTGGATTTCTGCCTGAGCCCAGCCTTAACTGTGATCCTATGTCTTCTACAAAGCTGAATGACAGGCAACACAAATGACTAAATATCTTTAATCTTCAAGATTTCATCCTCATCTACTAAAGTACAATAACATAACTTATTTTTAAATAAACTTTATTTCAAGGTAGTTTTAAGTTCAGAGTAAAATTAAGCTAAGGACAACCCCATACAAATAACATCTGTTACAATCAGCAAATTAGTATTAGTATTACAATCAATGAACCTACATGGGCATGTGATTATCACCTGAAATCCCTATTTTACATGAAGGCTCACTAAGCATTCACCACTTACCACTGTAGTACTGTGCAAGTAGTTCACATCACTGAAAATCCTGTACTCTGCCTATTTACCCCTTCTTAATCTTCTAATTGCTTGCAACCACTGGTTTTGGTGTTTTGTTTTTTTTTTAAATTGTCTCCACAGTTTTGCCTTTTCCAGAATGTCATCTGGTTGGAATCTGAGTTTGAATCCTTTTCTGATTGGTTTCTCTCACTTAGCGGTATCTAAATTTTCTATTTTCTAATTAGCGCATATTAACTGTACAAAATAATGGGTTTCATTGTTCCACAACAATGGCATTTTTAAATTTTTTATTTTATTTTTCTGTCAGTTGTGGGGCCTGAACTCTGGGCCGGGCACTGTTCCTTAGCTATTCAGCTCAAGGTTAGCGCTCTACCACTTGAGCCACAGCACCACTTCCGGCTTCTTCTGCTTATGTGGGGCTGAGGAATGGAACCCAGGGCCTCATGCATGCAAGGCAAGCACTCCGCCACTGAGCTACCTTCCCAGCCCCAAAAATGGTATTTTCATATATATTACATGTCTTCATCATATCCATCCCCCTTTAATACACCCCCTCAAGCCCCATGCGCTTTTACTAACAAGTCCCCTTTGAAGTCTTCTTTCCTCCTAGATTTCAGATATGAGAGAAAACATGATAACTGTCTTTTTGAACTTGGCTTATTTCATTTAACATGATGATTTTCTGTTCTAACCACTTCCCTAAAAATGACAGTTTCATTTTTATTGATATACTTATTTAAATGATGAAGTTCTTACATCTTCGCTCCTCCCATCATCAGTAACTCCTTAATTCCCCCTTTTAGAACAAGGGGAGTTACATGTGTGGGACCTCTGGTTGACTGAAAACAAAAGCAGAGAGATGCTACTGATTCATTTCACAACCAAACTTCTCAAGGAGACTATAGGAGCACTTGGGATGAATAGCATCAGATCTCACATCTGGCACTTGAACAGCAACCAGAAAAAACGCATTCTGGTGAAGTAGAGGAAGAACTGGTAGGTTATTCTTTTCTTTTAGCAAAAGCAGGAAAAAGATCAACTATATCTTACATTATATTCCACAGAAAACACTTGCAAATGAACAAGCATAAAATTCGCTTGTGCTCTTACTCTAACAAAATACTCCATAATTTATAAATAACCTAAGTTGCTCACAGTACTGGAGGGAGGGAACCCCAAAGTCTGGCAGATTTGGTTGTCTGGTAAGGGACTAGTAATCCCCTAGTTCCAAGATGCTGCCTCACTGTTGTGTCTGCTATATGGCAATACAAACAAAGGGAATAATCGCATCAAAGGGGGCAAAGCCCTCAAGGCCTAATTGCCTCCCAAAGGCCTACACCTCTTAGTTATGGTGCATTAGAAATTGCAACATGAATTGGAAGGGGCACAAGCATTCAAATTACAGTAAAATCCTAAGAACTAAAGAAATAAAATTAGTGAAAACAAATGACCATATACAAATACTAGTTATAAAAGCAGTATGGAGGTTCCTCAAAAGACTCCATATAGAGCTCCCCTATGACCCAGCAATCCCACTTTTGGGCATTTACCCAAATGGTCACAAACAAGACCATACTAAAGCTACCAGCACAACTATGTCTATTGCAGCATTATTTACCATAGCTAAGATATGGAACCAACCCAGATGCCCCTCAGTAGATGAATGGATCAAGAAAATGTGGTATATATACACAATGGAATTCTATACCTCAATCAGAAAGAATGACATTGCCCCATTTGTTAGGAAATGGAAAGACTTGGAAAAAATTATAGTAAGTGAAGTAAGCCAGGCCCAAAGAAACATAGATCCCATGGTTTCCCTAACTAGTATATGTGTGAGACAAGCAGAAAAGGTCAAATAACTTGATGTCAGGTGAAATGAACCCCAAGATAAGGATTCAAATGTTTTTGCTTTCTTTCTATTGTTTCTAACACATTTATAAGATGATTTCTTTGTTGCTTTGTATGTCCCTCCCCCACGGTATAACCCCTGCTTTCAGTATTTGATGTTGATATAATTTGTGGAGGGGAAGGGCAAAAACAAATCATTTAACTAGGGATACAGGTGGACCCATTGTAACAATGAGATGTACAAGTCGTTATGTTGAAAAATGAACTTTACAACTTTGGCGGGGGGAGGGAGAATGGGGGTGGGTGGGAGGAGTATGGAAAGGGATGGAAAGGGGAAACAAAGAGGAGGCAACAATGCTTGATAAGAAATGTACTCACTATCTTGTCCATGTAATTGTAACTCCTCTGTACGGTATTCTCACAATTAAAAAAAAAACAAATACTAGTTATAGAGGAATGGGAATTGTTTGATACATAATAGGAAAGAAGTGGGACAATGTTCAAAATATTGCTTCTAAGTTTTATCCTGTTCTGTTTAAAAAAAATTTTTTTTTTAAACCTTAGAGCCTTAACTCCAGAAATCAGTCTCTCTTCTATCTGCATAAACACTAATGTTACTCTTTGGTTTCTTCAGAAATTATCTCTTTTCTTCATACTAATCACTTGCGAATTAATATAAATTACAATCATGAAACTAAGGTTGAAATTTTCAATTTTGTATACCAAACGGAACTTTCACTCTATAGCTTTGCCTATTATCTGAATCCTCCTGGTTATATCGATGGAGATAAATACAATTTAATGTCTGGTAAGTGCATGTACTCATATGTCCTTGAGAGAATATTTCACGAATAAAAACGCACTTCAGCTGGGCACTGGTGGCTCACACCTGCAATCCTAGCTACTCAGGAGGCTGAGATCTGAGAGTATAGTTCAAAGCCAGCCCAGGAAGGAATGTCCATGAGACTTTTATCTCCAATGAACTACTAGAAAACCAGAAGTGGAGCTGTGGCTCCAAGTGGTAGAGCACTAGCTTTGAGTAAAAAAAGCTCAGGGGACACAGCACCTAGGCTGAGGTCAAGTCCCATGACCAACAAAAACAAAACAATACAAAACAAAAAAAGCACTTTATAATTCCATTCCTATAAAATACAACTATTCTAACTTAAATATTCATACACTACACACTATGCAAACTTGGGGGGAAAATCCTCAGATAATAGTATCCAGAATGGATATTGGAATTTTCTCCTCAGTATAATCTTATTACTTCACTGAACTCTTAAAAAGTACCTATCAAACATGCAGCTCTACTTCACATAAAGTAACCTGCCCCAAAAACCAATGGTAAGTAGCTAAATTTGGAACCCACTGTCCTTTTACCAGCAAAAATAACACAAATATGAATCTAAGTCAATAGAAATTAAAACAACTGTTAAGCTGTTATTAGCCCTGTTCATCACTATATACTAGGATGAATCACCATGTTTTCAAGTTAGTGCCCAATAAATAAATTGCATATGCACTAATATGTCTAAGAGCTGGAGCACAAATAATTTATCATATATAATTCTAAGAGTATGTACTCTCTCATTCTTGCATTTCTATTCTCCCCTACTTTCTGTCTCACTGTGAGTCTCAGGGTAACTTCATTATATAGTAATACTGTCATTAACTTTTACTATGGTTGATGGTCTTCCCAGGGGCTCATGTGCTGGGAGACTGGTCCCCAGTGTGGCAATGATGGGAGATGGAGGACCTTTAAAAGGTAATGCCTGAGCCAGTCTCTCATTGCTCGCAACTGCAATCCTAGCTACTCAGGAGGCTGAGATCTGAGGATTGCAGTTCAAAGCCAGCCCAGGCAGCAAAGTCCATGAGACTCTTATCTCCAATTAATGACCAAAAAGCTGGAAGTGGAACTGTAGCACAAAAGCTAAGGGACAGCATCCAGGCCCTGAGTTCAAGCACCAGGACAGACACACACAAAAAGGTAATGCCTAGTGGGATGTCATTAGGGAGGCTGCCCGCAAAGCAAGCTGTTGTAGCTCTCCAGGAACCCTGGTTAGGTCTCTAAAGAGGGCTGCTATCATAGAGTAAAACTAACCCAAGTCACTGTCCAGTTTGCTCTCATTACATGATCTCTTCTTACTCACATTTCTATCACTGTGATGTCACCCACCAGGAAGTTCTCATCACAGCGGAACTGATGCTTATACTATGCTTTTGAATTTCTTGAGCTGTGAGATAATTAAACTTTTCTTTATGAAAAAGTACTCATTGCAGTAATAGGAAAGAGACTAATAAAGTCATTCAAAAACTTACCTAAGCATCAGCTCCTTCGAGAATTTAGGTAACTATTGAAACATTTATGTAAGTTCCATGGTAATATCTTCGTTTTATTTCCTTAAATTGTTTTGTTTTGAATGTGATTTTTAAGTTTTAGTACAAAATATGAACATTAAAAATAACTGAATCAAAGCAAGTTCAATAGCTACCAACGTACAAGTATTTCCACTCCTCAAAACATAGTAATAGGAAAAACAAAACTGATACTGATAGATACCAGATATTAAAACTGGGGATGTAGTTCAGTGGGAGAGTATTTGCCTACATGGCACAAGACTCCCAGCATTTCCAAAACAGAAGGAAGGAAGGAAAGGAGGGAGAGAGGAAGGGAGGGAGGGAGGGAGGGAGGGAGTAAAAGCAGCTAGCAATGTCTTACAGTCAAAAGTGTGGGGAAGGCAGAAGGAAAGAAGATGGATGTGATGCAACAGGAATCACCCTAGCTCTCTCTAATCAAACAAACATTTAGGGTCCTAACATATACTTCTCCCCAAGAGATTGACAACAATAAATATATGAACAGAGAGTCACAGGAATGAAAAAACAAACTTACAATTTGTACACAAAAGGTCAAGAGTGGCCCCACGCTGCAGGTCAGCCTACAACCAAGAAGGCTAAGCCGCAGGAGCAGCCCCATGGCAGCCAGGATTTTAGGATCCAACCAGTGGGACTGCAGCATCTAGATACAAAAAGCTTCCACAGTGCCGGGATCCAGTCAGCACAGCAGCAACACAGAATGTGATACTGCCACAACCAGACCCAGAGATCTTCCACAGAGCCACTGGTCATCCCACAACCAACTCCAGGATCATTGAGTAACTCTGCTGGGTACCACCCCCCAATGGGAGACCAGCACTGGTGGTGACCTAGAGCTTGGCCCAGACCCCCAGTGTTACCACACTTGAAGAGACAAAGAGGCCAGAGCTCTTTCTCATGCCACCCCACAACCCCTGGCCAGAAGCACTGGCCAAGCATAGGCAATCTGCAGGGTGAGATCCAACTAAGGTACCAAGCTCTGACAAACTTCAGTGCATCCATGGGAACCTAGTCCTTCTGAAGCACAGGCCTCTGGGAGGCCTGAATCTAGCCTTCTCACCACCACTGCTGACTTTTTCCACCAGCGCCCAGCTGCTGGTGGAAAGCCCGCTGATGCAGGGCCAAGCCAGGGCATGCGCACAAATCGGCAGCCAAGGTCTGCCATTTGTGGGGCAAGATCCAACTAGGAGCCAAAAGCCAGACAAATTCCCTCACACTTGTGGGAGCCCATCCCTTCCAGAGCCTTACACCCATCCCAGAGGCCTGATTCTATCCTTCTCAGCCCCTGCCACAGATCAGACCGAGCTTGGTGGCCTGGAAAGGAGCTCCTTTCAGCAAGCCTGGGGCCAAGCATAAACTCTAGTACGTGCTGGCCCAGGGGCCCAGCAAGGGCTACTTCACCCAATGTGAGGTTGGCCTGGCCAAGCATGGGGCGCCACCTGCTGGGTAGGAACAGGGCAAGCTCCGGACATGGCCCTGACAACTCCTGAACCCAAATGAGTAAATCACAATGAAAGATTACCAAGACAACAAATCAAATCCAAAAGCCAACAACAACCCAGGAAAGGACCTCAGTGAGAGTGAAAAAGAGAGAGAGGACCAAAGAACCATTAAAGAAATGATGACAGAATTGGCCAATGAAATAAAAGGGGATATACAAAAACAATTTCAAGACTACAAGAAGAAATGACAAAGATGATCCAGGACTCACAAAAAGATATTAAAATAAAAATAGAAATGCTATACACCTCATTAAAAGATGGAATTAACACTGAGAACTGGTGTGGGAAGCATAAAAGATTCAATTTCCATACTGCCAACCGCAGTGGAATGCACAGATAACAGAATAAGTGAAATGGAAAACAGAATATCCGGAGTTGAGAATAAAATAGAGGAATTAGAGCAAGTAGTCAACAGTATGGAAAAAACACTGAGAACCTACCAAAGGGAAATCCAAGAATTGGCAGACTCAGCCAAGAGATCAAATGTATGCATAACTGTGATCGATGAGGGGGGAAGAATTCAATACTAAAGGCATCAAAACCTATTCAGTGAAATAATGGAGAACTTCCCCAATCTTAAGAGAGAACATCTCACCCACCTGACAGAAGCATACAGAACCCCTAGTAGACAGGATCCAAGAAGAATTTCTTATACTTTTAGACATAGTTAAAAAACATTAGACTTGACAAGCAAGAATTGATTTTTAAATGCTGCAAAATCAAAGAAAGAGCTATATTACTATGGAAAGAAAATTGGAATCACTGCAGATCTCTCCACACAAACTCTCAATGCAATGAAAACCTAAAATGGTATAATTCAAGCCCAGATCATCAACTGCCAACCCCAAAATGGTGTACCCAGAAAAAATATCATTTACATTTAATGGTGAAACTAAAACCTTCTATGACAAAAAAAATTAAAGGAATTCACAAACACTAAACCAGCATTACAATGAACACTAAAGGGAAATATACAATCAAGAAAATAATCAATATCAAGGAACACATAAGACAAAAATCACTAGACCAATTTAGTAATCACAGGAAGAGGGAGGAAGCAAAATACAGGAAATGAAGAAAATGTCAGGACATCTAACATCTCTCTACTATCTGTGAATATTAACAAACTCAATTCCCCAATCAAAATAAAAAGAACAGCACACTGGATTAAAAAACAAGATCTGCCCATTTGTTGTCTCCAAGAAACATATCTCACAATCAATGACAAAAGCACGGGGGGGGGGGGGGGTGTAGAAGTGGGAGGGAAGAGATGGTAGGGGAAAAACAAAGGTGGTAACAATGCTTGATAAGCAATGTACTCATTACCTTGTTCATGTAACTGTGACACCAATAAAAAAACTTTTAAAAAAAAAGACAAAAGCAAACTCCAAATGAAGGGATGGAAAAAAATCTTTCATGCAAATGAATCCTTCAAGAAGGCAGGAGTAGCCATATTGATTGATAAAATAGACTTTTCATTAAAATCAATACAAAGAGACATGAAAGGTCATTACGTATTATAAGAGGAATGATCCATGAAAAGGAAATCACAGTGGTCAATATCTATGTACCAAATAATGGAGTACCTATGTTAAACAAATACTTTTGGACTCAACAGGACAGACCCAAATACAATAATAGTGAGAGATTTTAATACCCTATACACACCGAAGGACAGGTCAACCAAAAAAAGATAAGCAAAGAAGCCTTTGAACTAAATGACATCATAACCCAGACATCTACAGAGTATTCCACCCAACAATGACCCAAGTCACATTCTTCTCAGCAGCCTATGGAACTTTCTGAAAATAGATCATACATAGTACACACAAAGAACCAAAGCAAATACTGGCAAAATTCCTTGCATCCTATCTGACCACAGTGGAATCAAACTAGTTCAACAAAACATAATGCAGAAAACACTCAAACACATGGAAGCTGAACAACACAATACTGAATAACACCTAAGTCACAGAAGAAATTAAGGAAGAAATTAGAAAGTTCTTACAAGTCAATGAAAATAAAAATACATCAGAATGGAACCTCTGTGATATAGCAACGGCAGTGCTGAGGGGAAAGTTTTAGCTCTAACCACACACATAAAGAAAACAAACAGCTCAAGTACATAACCTCATGATGCAACTAAAACTGCTAGAAAAACTAGAACAAACCAAATCTACTACTAGACAGCGAGGTAGGGAAGATTAGAGCAGAAATCAATGAAACAGAAACTGAAAATAACTATACATAAAATCAAAACAAAAAGCTGGTTTTTTGAAAAAATTAATAAGACTGACATCACTTGCAAGATTAACAAAAAAAAGAGAGGAAATTCGAATCAATAAGATCAGAGATGCCACAGGATTACAACAAACATCCAAAAAATCCAAATGATTATAAAGAACTACTTTCAAAACCTATTTCACAAAAGAAGGAAAACTTAGAAATAGACTAATTTCTAGAAACACAGAAACTGCCGAAAATGAACCAAAAGGATGTAAACCAGCTAAACAAGCCAGTAACACCAAGATAGAGGCAGTAATCCAGAAGTCTTCCATCAAGGAAAAGCCCAGGCATGGATGAATTCACCACTGAATTCTACAAGACTTTTAAAGATGAACTAATACCAACACTCCTCAAGCTTTTCCATGAAATAGAAACAGAGGGAGCAATTCCAAACTCATTCTATGAAGCCTGTACCACACTCATTCCAAAACCGGGTAAAGATTCAACAAAAAGAATACAAACCAATTCTCTGATCAACAAAGACACAAAGCTCTTCAATAAACAGAATCCAGAAACAAAATTTTAAAAATCATACAAGCCTAGGCTTGGTCCCACAGATGAAAGGCTGGTTAACACATACAAATCAATAAATGTAATTCATTACGTCAACATGCCAAAGACAAAGAAAACTAAAAATCTGAAGAAAAAAATCAGTGAGTACCAGGAAATGGAAAGACCTTCCATGTTCATGGATAGTAGAATCAATATTGTAAAAATAGCCATACTGTGAAATACACATTCAATGCAATTCTCCTCAAAATTACAGTGATGTTCTTTACTGAGATTAAAGAAAAAACAATCCAAAAATTCATATGGAACAACAAAAGATCTAAAACAGACATTGCAATTCTAAGCAAAAAAAAGTAATACAGCCAATATCATAATACCAGATTTCAAACTCTACTATGGAGCCATAGTAACAAAAGCAGCTTGTTATTAGCACAAAAATATACCCACAGATCAATGGAACAGATTAGAAGCTCAGAAATAAAACATATACTTACAGTCATGATATTTGACAAAGCAGCCAAAGACATACAGTAGAAAAAAACATAGCCTCTTCAACAATTAGTGTTCGGAAAACTGGGCAGCATATACAGAAAACTAAAAGTGTATCTCTGCTTGTCACCATGCACTAATATCAATTCAATGTTAATATCAATTCAATATGGATCAAAGACCTCAACATCAGACCTGAAACTCTGAAACTACTGCACATTAAAACTTATAGGTATAGACAGGAACAGAGTCCTAAGGGTATAAAACAGGAGAGAGACTTCATTAAAATCAAGTTTCTGCAGAGTTGAGGACATAGTTACTAAACTAGAAAGACAGCCAACCAATTGGGAAAAGATCTTTACCAGCAATGCATCAGACAAAGGTCTAATATCAACTATATACAAGAAGCTCAAGACACTAACCCCTCCCAAACTTAATACACCCATTACTATAAATGGGCAAGAGAATAAAGGAGACTTCTTGGAAGAAAAGGTAAGAATGGCAAATAAAATAAAATAAATGAGAAAATGCTCATCATTCCTGACCACAAAGGAACACAAATCAAAACAACCCTGGGGGGGGGAAAAAAAACAACCCTGAGATTGCATCTCACCCCAGTTAGATTGGCCTACATTTTGAATTCGAACAACAAAAAAATGCTGGCAGAGATGTGAGGGAAAAGGAACCCTACACTGCAGTGCTGGTGCAAATATAAGTACAACCACTATGGAAAGCAGTCTGGAGGTTCCTCAAGAAACTAAAGATAGGCCTTCCCTACAATGTAGCCATACCACTCCTAGGCATCTACCCTTAGCATCATGAACCAGGATATGAAAAGGACACCTGCACATCCATGTTCATTGCTGCACTATTCACAATAGCCAAGATATGGAAACAGTCCAGATGCCTCACAATACATGAATAGATCCAAAAAATGTGGTACCTATATACAATGGAATTTTATATAGCTATTAGAAAGGATAAGATAATGTCATTTGCAGGGAAATGGATGGAACTAGAACAAATCATGTTGAGCAAGGTAAGCCAAGATTAGGGAGAAAGCAGCACATGTTCTCCCTGATATGCAGAAGTTAGATTTAAAACACAATGGTATATGACAATACAGGGTTCTGGACACTCATATACAGTGAGACCAAAAGATGATAGTCGTAGGAGAAAATCACCAAATTGTAATACCCAAGTACCGCCTCATATGTATATAAAATAAAATACATACTAAAACAAACTTCAAAGATTTGGAAAACAAAGGACTTTTTGCTTAAATTTTTTGTGGGTTTTTGTTTTTGTGTTTTTTTGCTGATGATTCAGTATTCTTTAACAGTGTATTTACATGCATATCTGTGGGAGGGTGGGAGGAGGGCACAGAATCCATGGAAAAAGGGTAAAAAAGTACAGCAGTGGAGCACTCTGGACATTGATGAAAGTGAACTATGCAACTTGTGGGTGAAGACAGAAGGGAGAGAATGGCAAAGAATGAGGGAACAGATGACACTGTACAAAAGAAAATGTACTTATTGTACATTGTACTGATGCATGTAAATGTAACCCCTGTGTATATCACCTCTACAATAAGACCATTTTTTTTTAAGTGTGGAGGAGTTAGGCAGGCATGATAGAGCAGTTCTAGGTCAGTTCCAATACCAGGTTTGTCAGGCTAAATAGCAAGATTATTCTCTCACAAGAATAAAAGGGGGGAAGAAGTTGTGGGGGAGGTCGTACTTTTGTCTTTTTTTTTTTTTTTTTTTTTGAGTAATGGTACTGTGAATTGGGCCAAAGTCTAGAGAATACTAAGTAAACATGCATTCTACACTGAGCTACATCTCTAACCCCAGTCAAGTGATTTCTAAGTTAACAAAACAAAGAAACACTGTCAAGAACATATATGAATACTTTTTGTAAGAGACCAACTTACATCATAATAAAGCGCTTAGAGATCAAACAATATTGATATTCTTTACTAAATGTAATCAAGTGTGAAAATGCTATAAAATGTGAACTTCTTTTTCAAGTGAAATCTCTGGTTAGTCTTCTGCTATATTCATAATGGTTTAGCTCGTCTTCACTAACAAATAATAACATATTTGGCAGTAGGAAGTATACCAAAAAAGAAAAAGAAAGGAGAGAAAAGTGACAAATAATCATCATTCTTTAAACAAACTATCCTCAATGATAAGGTAATCCAGAGAATAATTTACAAACCTATGCCAAAGAAATAACCACAATATTAATCCAAGTTCTTACAAAATAATCCCCTAAAGTTAGCTACAAAATTCATTGCCTCCAAAACACTATTTTCTGAAGGATAAATATTATCTATCCACACTGAATAAAAGTATCCTATTTTTTTAATCTCATTTTCCCCAGTTATTCTGGTTACAAATTAATTCCGGGTTGTACATGTAGCTAAATTAGTTTGAAAATGTGGGATATTTCTTTAAAAGTCAACTATTTTTCAAATTTGTTAAGTTCCATATAATGTTTGAAAATTTATTTTCCAATGTATTTTAGGATACTGTTTTTGACCTAGTCTGGACAAAATGCAAAAAGCAGCTTACCTGAGAAATCTGAAAAGTAAACAAAAACAAGTGGAATATGGAGTGAAATTTGAAGTGAACTATATTGTTTTCCTAATCTATCTTTCATCTTTTTTGTAGTGGCTTTATCCTGAATGGCTACATCCTGGTTGCAGCAGCACAAGTTAAAAGAGCCTGAGAAAAACTCATTTTTCTAGGAGGTTTCTAGCTAAAGGACTCAGGGAAAAGGGTACTTCTATGGGCATAAGGGGCCAGAGATGCTGCAAAGGACAGAGTGATCAAAAGGAATCCTAATTCTCTGTAAGAACTTACACAAGTCCTAGGTGAACTATGCAAGCATTAACATTCACTGAACAGACCTAGAGTAATAGAAAAAAGGTTTCTAACCAACCACAATCATTATATTGTTAATTTTAATGGGTAAATTTTATGACACATGCATTATCATGAAATAGCATGAGAGAGGGATGGAGGCTGGAACTATAACCTCCAAAAAGACAAAATTTTACGTCTGAACCTAATTAGTTGACAATCTGCTAAAACAAAAACAGTATCCAAGCAATCACTACTGCTGGATTCTTACACAATATTGTTGAGGACATAATGTAAAATTACTTGGAATATAAAGCACCAGGAAATATAACCAATTCTCCGAAGAAAAAAGAAGATAGTAACTGCCAGCCCTGAAATAACCCAAATATTGAAATTATCAAGGACTTAAAAAAAAGTATGAACTGAGTATCTGAAATCTGAAATGCTTCAAAATCTAAAACTTTCTGAGCAGCAATGTGATGTGACAAGTCATAGTAAAAATGAAGGTACGCTAAAAGTACTATATAAAATTATTTCCAGCTGTGTAAGATGTATATGAAACAAATTAATTTCCTATTTAGTCTTAGCTGTGTCCTATACTGAAAGTATTGCTACATTTAAGCCAATATTCCAAAATCCCAAAATTCTGTCCCATTTTCAGTGTTTTAGATAAGGGAAAACCTGTGTAACAATGTTCCATGGAGAAAAAAAAATAAAACACTTTTGAAATAAATGGAAAGATAAAAGTTTCCAGCGGACAAATTTAAAACTAAGAGAAAAACTGCAAAAGAAAAAAGAAAAATTGTAAGTTGTATAAAACAAAGCCTCAATAAACAGAAATACAGGGCTGATAGCTCACTGGCAGAACTTGCTCCCAACCTTCAAAAAAAAAGTAAAACTGAGTTACTGACTGAACAGAAGCTAAATCAATAGAAGTATCTACTCTGAAGAACAGAGTAGGAGAAAAAAAGGAAGACTCTCAGGAAACATCAAAAGTTTTTTCTACAACAAAAGACAAGAATGAAATTGGTATAGGAAAAAAAAATATCTCCAGAATAATGTACAAAATTCTCCCAAACTTCAAGGAAGGTTCAGGAACTCAGAAATTCACAAAGCTTGAAGAACACTAAAATGGATAAACACGGAAGTAAAACATGCCTAGACAAATAACAGACTTAGGGAAAGTCAAGCTAAAGGAATAAAACTGTAAAGAAACATGACCCACACAAGAAATTTAATGATTCCAATTATTGCAAACTTCTCATCAGAAACCAGCATCCAGAAGACAGTGAATGGATATCTTTGAAATACTGAAAATTTCAGAGAGTATTCTCTGTGTAGAGAAGAAATTCGTCAGAAATATCTATAGAGATATTTTCATTAAAAACAAAGACAAACTGGGCATTGGTGGCTCACACCTATAATCCTAGCTACACAAGAGACTGAAATGTGGGGGATCTCAGTTCCAGGCCAGTACAGGCAGAAAAGTTCACATGACTCCATCTCCAAAATAATCAGCAAGAAACAGGGCAGGAAGCATGGTTTAAGTGGCAAGTCTGCCAGCGTAACAAGTGCGAGGACCTCAGTTGAAACTCCAGGACCCTCCCCCCCCCCCAAAAAAAAAGTAAAACTAAGAATTTATCACTAAAAAGTCTACTTTAAAAGAACGAAGTTCTTGAACTGTGGGCCTGGGCGCTGAGTCCCTCAGCTCTTCAGCTCAAGGCTAGCGCTCTACCACTTGAACCACAGAGCCACTTCCGGCTTTTTTCTTTTTGCTTATGTGGTGCTGGGGAATCAAACCCAGGGCCTCATGCATGATAGGCAAACGCTCTACCACTGAGCCACCTTCCTAGCCCCAAGAATGAAAGTCTTAAGCAACTCAATGGCAGCAATGGGAAGGAGGGAACAGTGGGAAAGAGGGAACAGCTGATGCAAAACGAAAGAAACATACATATCACCCAATGTGGAAGAAATAACTGTATTGCAAAGCTCATAGAACTCACAAATGTTATAGACCATGACAGACAATTTGCCCCATGGAAGTTAGAATGTGTTTGTGACTTTAACTATGCATCACTATCCCACAATACTGTGAAATTTGGGAAATTATGTAATCACTTAATCACAATAAAGAATTTGAAAAAAAAGAATGAAGTTCTTCAGACTGAAGAGAAACGATATCAAAGATAAACTTGGAATTAAAGCAAAAGATGAACAGTAAATAAATGGCTATATATAAAAGTTTTTTTTTCTCCTCATAAGGAGGAGAAAATATACTTACCTACTACAGGGAGCAGAAAGTATACAATAGGGTGGGGGATGTTATTGCATTTGTATGTACTCCCATGACAACTATTCCATATTGATCACTAAGAAAGTTAAAGGGCTTCTACATTCATTTTCAATGATAAAACCATTAACTTTTAAATAAATTGTGAACATTTGTGTACATATACCATAGCCTCAGAGAAGCACTGTCCCCTAAGAAATTTTTAGGCCACATACATAATTCCAGGCACCACATCCAACCTACTCAGGAAATACAGATCAGGAGGATCAAAGTATGAGGTCAGGTTAGCCAAGGACAGAAAGTTATTAGCAAGATTTCATCTAAACAAAAAAGCTGGCATGGTAGTATACATCTGTAATACTAGCTATGTATTAAGCCATAGGTAGTAGATAGGAGGTCTGGATCCCAGCCTGAGGCCTGCCCTGGGCAAACATTCAGGATCCTATCTGAAAAATAACTAAAACATACAAGTAATGAGGGTGTAATTCAAGTGGTAGAATGCCTGCCTTGTAAGCCTACCACTCACAATTCAAACCCCAGTGCTACCTTAAACAAACAAAAAAAGTCAATTTAATATATTTAACCCCTCACAAAGTTTCAACCTGTAATACATTTAAAAACTTGAAATATTTTACATTTTTTGTGAAACGGTGTATACTTTACACTTACAGCAAATCTCAGTTTGAACTAATCAATGAAGCACCCAAGAGTTACATATGGGGTTTGAGGATATAGTTCAGTGGCAGAGCACTTGCCTTAGTAAACATGAGACCCTGCAAGTGATCCTCAGCAGCTTCCTCCCCCTACACCCCCCCAAAAAAGTCACATTTGTAGCTACTGGCTAATTAAGATATCCTGATGCAACCACTAAAAAATAACACAAGTATTGTACTTCATACATTTAACACCAGCATCTGGCAGGCAAGATAGAACAATGAGATGGGCAATAACCTGAGCTATGTAGTCACATTGTGTTTCACAAAATAAAACAAATAATTAAAAACAAAAATAAGAACTAAAAAATCAATATAAATCAATATATTTAATTATTGTATATTATTTATTTATTATTGTAAACAAGGAAATGTCCATGTAAATATAAGAGGAAGTAGAAGCTAGACTGAAGGGTTTTCACAGACCAAAAATGGAACAATTTGAAAATAGAAAAGTTGATATAGGCTATTTTAACAGTCTCATATTACTTCCTCAAAAAAGTACTTATTAAGTATTAAGGGAATAAAAGTAACATTACAGTGAAGAAGCTTGGGAGGACTCACCTAAATCAAGTGATCAAAGTGTACATCACCTACTGGTAACAGGACAAGCAGAAATTGTATACTGGAAAGAACCCATCACTACTTGCCACAGTCCACAGTCTGAATCCTACCATAAGACAATATCCAGACAGATATTTTACAACTGCCTTGTAATGGTTATAAGCATCAAAGTCATGAAAGTCAAGAAAGAGAATTTTTCTAGTTTAAATGCAACACAATCTGAATTTTGTGATGAAATTTCTGTGGAAACACAAAACTTGAATGAAATCTGAAATTAGGTGGTAGTTCAATTTTTTTTTCAAAACAAGATTGGTTTACTCTGATGGTTATTTTATAACAGAAAGTCCTTGACCTTTTGTTACTGCATCTGCAACTGAATTTCAAATGGTTCAAGGGATAAAGGTACCTAAAATATACTTAGAACTTTTCTGAAAGTTTGAGATTTTTTTTTAAGTTACCAAACAAAATGTAAGAGTATCTAAAATTAGTATGCAACAAAAGAAGTACTTTCAAATGAAGAATGTTTTTACTTCTGCTTTATATAAGACTGTTCTATCCTTTATAAGATTCTCAAAAACCTTTGATCTGTAACTTCAGGAGCCAGTAAGGTAACCATTTTTCAGTACCCCAGTTGCACTGGCCACATTTCAAGTTGCTCCTAGCCACTTGTTGCTATCAGCTACTATACCAGATAAAGCATATCCATCATCACACATGTATCTACTGGACAGTAATAATATACAAGTTGGGGGGGCCAACTGATGAAACGAGTATCTACAGGCCAGAGTTGGATGAACTCAGGCTTGAGTATCTACAGGCCAGAGTTGGATGAACTCAGGCACAAAGACTCAGCAAGTACTCTGATATTTAAGTCATTTATAATCTAGATTCTCAAAACTCAGTTCTATAAAATAGATTGAATATTGCAAAGCTAATTGAGATCAAATAAAATTTATGCAAAGTATCCACAAAAATAAGTACATAAAGTATTTACAGCAGAATAGCTAACACATAGTAAATATTTAATAACCATTAGCTTTCTTCTGCAATATGGGTGAATAATTTCTTAAACTTTGATCTCAGTACTTTTTAAAACTAGTTGAGCAATTACACAAGTACCAGTTTGAAAAGAGAAAGCTAACATCCTACTTGCTCGAAAGACTACTGAATTCCACATCTTATTCAATACTTGACCCTACTGGTTTTATCCCTATAAAGCGCTCTCTTACACTGGTTTCTGTAACAAGTCAGTATTCTCTAGGAGTTCAGTCTCCCAATAAAGTTTTCATATATGAGGTTAGTATGGTTCAACTTTTGTCTTTTTTCAAGTTATATTCCAACCCCTAGGCAATTTCACCCATATCTATTTAGGTAATTCTGATTTTCTATTGGCAACCCATAACCCTCTTTTGAATTTTAGAACTATATATCTAAAGTGCTACAAAAATACCACTTGAAAGATCCAAAGGCACCTCAAAAACCCAGTGCTTTAAAACCAAAAGAACTTTAGTCCTTAGTTGGTACCACTCTTAACCTAGTTGTATAAAATCATTTTTTGAAATTTCTTTCTCTCACATCTACAATCTACAAGTGCAGCCTATTAATCTCAAATTCAATCTACTTAGCCCATCTCCAAGATTTTCCTAATCTTCCTAATTAAAGTTATCTATATCTCTCCTAATCTTGAGTCTTCTCCCTTTCAATACATGCTACCAGAATCCAATACACATCACCAAAAACCTCATTCTACCTACTCAAACTACTAAAAGTCTAGGCGAGGTGGAGAGGTTTGTGCCCGTAATCCTATTTGGGAGGCTGAGATCAGGAGAACGATGGGTCCAGACAAGCCAAAGAAAAAAGTTAGGGTCATCCCAGTTAAAAGAAAAGAGTAAATCAGTTCCCTCTTAGCTCCAGGCTAGCCAAGACATAAACAGGCCCTATTCAAAAACTAAAAAAGGCTGAGAGTATGGCTCAAGTGGTAGAGTGTCTACCAACCACACGGTCTTAAATTCAAACCCTAGCACCTCAAAAAGAAAAATGGAATTCAGTTTCTAAATGATACAATTTTTTTTAACACTAAGTTACATCACTCAACTAGCAGAGCATTCTTAGTTTCATGTAATTTCAAAGTCACTCTCAAGACTTGGCCCTTGTATGTGGACATAGTCCACATGTCTGGATGTAACAGTTCATGCAACTCAGTAAGATATGTATAATCTAAAGTTTCAAATGACAATGATCAGTTTTAATGTTTATTGCAAAAACATACTAATCTACTGAATATCAAGTACCTACACTGTTCACATGCTTAGGGATAAAACAGTGACAAAATGACAATCTCAGTGAATAAACGTAACAAATATAATAAGCTAAGTTAAATTGGCAAAAGTATGTAGGCAAAGTGAAAAAATGCTACAGAAAAAAAACAAACTCTAGCATAAAAAGGGTAGGAAAATATGGAGAGAAATAGGACCATGGTTTCATACAGAGAAGTCAGAGAAGACCTCAGTAGCATAGTGGAAATGTGGCTTGAGAAAAAGGGTGACAAGATAAAGCAAGAAAGAAACTCGAATATCTTAGAGCTTTGTAGGCCCTAGTAAAATATATGCTTTACTAAGACTAAGAAGGGAAGTCACTGAGAAGTGACAGGATCTAATGAATTTTACAAAGCTCACTCTGGGCAACTGAGTGTTAAAGACTATAGGTTAGCAAAGGTCATAATGTTTTCAGGAAGTTATTTTGTATGTGAGAAATGGTGGTATTTTTTACAATTTATAGTGAATGTTTATGTGCTACAGATATAAAAAAGAAAGAAAGAAAGAAAGCAAAGCCAGAGGCCAACAGCACAAGCCTGAATCCTAGCTGCTCAGAAGGGTGAGATCTGAGGATGAAGTTTTAAGCCAACTTGAATAGGAAAACCCTTGAGACGCTTTTTTTGTTGTTGTTGGTCAAGGAGCTTGAACTCAGGGCCTGGGCACTGTCCTTGAACTCTTTTGCTCAATGTTAATACTCTACCACTTTGAGCCACAATGCCACTGCCAGTTTTCAGGTCATTAATTGGAGATTAGAGTGTCATGGACTTTTTGTGTCTGGACTGGCTTTGAACCACAATCCTCAAATCTCAGCCTCCTGAGTACCTTTGGGATTACAGGCATGAGCCATCTGTGCCCAGCTTTCCTTATCTCCAACTAAAACACCAAAAGCCAGAAGTGGCTCCAGTGGTAGAGAAAGAACACTACTAGCTGGGGAGGGGGGGGAAAGGGGATGAGTAGGTTTCCAAGCCCTGAATTCAAGTGGCTCCAGTGGTAGAGAAAGAACACTACTAGCTGGGGAGGGGGGGAAAGGGTATGAGTAGGTTTCCAAGCCCTGAATTCAAGCCCCCAGGATAGCCTTACTCCCCCCCACCCCCCAAAAAAGGCAAGCTAAGTCTTGGGAATAGCACAGATTTTAACTCTGGGGTCGTCTCAGTGTTAGTGCAGTCAGTTCTCACTACTGAGACATAATGCTCACAAGGTTCAAGGCTACTGATTATCCTTAGCAAAAGAATATACTGAAAATTTATTTCAATAGGAAAGGTAAGTCAAGATCCAACCTACACCATTGGAAGACAAGAACAGATGCTGACAGAACTTGAAGGGAAAGTTACAATGAAAATTACTCTATGACTGACTTTATCACTTTCTTAGGTCTACTACATTCTTGAGTTAGGGTTTTAAGTTTTACAAGTTTCAGTGTTGTACCTTAAAAGTTCAACACAGTTAATGGGTAATGTAGCATTGTACTTTCTTACTGCTAAAGCTTTTATTGAAGATTAATCAACAGCATCAAGTAATTGAACTGATTCAAGTGCACTAATTCAAAGCCACTAATTCAAAAACACTGCCCCAGTACTGGTTAATTTCAAAGGAAAGTGAACTTTCCTTTATTTTCAATCTTAACCAATGAACCTCATTAGCAAAAGTATTAGAGAGGGAAAAAACTTAAATTTCCTCCAAGAAATTAAGTTAATAACAGCTTTCTATTTTCTCTTAAAGCATTTTTCTCCATCTGACATACTCAGTATTGTCTTAACTGCATGAGCACACTTATAGTAGAGAAACATCAAATTTTACCACCGCTCTAATCCTAAAATGTACTTAAAATTCTCAAAGTCACTGGGTGTGAAACCAAATGTTGATATATTTTTAAGTCCCAAGAAACTGACAACTTTTTAAAAGCTCAACTGCATAAACACAATCAAAATAAATCTGAATTATCTTTGGCAGGATGATATAATGAAATTCAGAGACAGTTTGAAACATTCCTTTCTGTCCAGCCAGTTACAACAAAAATTAAAGGCCTACAAACTTTCCTGAAGATTTGAATAGAACAGTAAAAAAAATTAAGCTAAGTTCCAAAGAAAGAAAATCAATGATGACCTGGAAAAAGACTTGATCACACATTAAATATCTCAAAACAAAAATGCAACAGTTATTTAGTCATGGCAAGTAGTCCTACCCATGAAATTAACTTGTTTAAAACAAGAAAATGGCATTCACTCACGTACTTTTCCCAAAATTCAGAGGAAATTTCCAAACTAGGGTAAATTTAAGATCACATCGACCAGTCAAAGCATTAAGGACTTTCTCACCATCGGTTTTGCTTCATGATTTTTTAGTATGTTGATAGTACAAGAACG
Organism: Dipodomys merriami; assembly: GCF_024711535.1. Lineage (NCBI taxonomy): Eukaryota > Metazoa > Chordata > Mammalia > Rodentia > Heteromyidae > Dipodomys > Dipodomys merriami. The sequence continues at coordinate 10,993,288 of NW_027202271.1, forward strand.
TTCGTCAAAATGCAATACAAAATGATGGACGCCGCTTAGCCCGTATACTCGATAATCTAAAATACTGGGTATTTTTTTAATCACCGTTTGAATCTGTGAATGTTTTAATCGAATACAATCAAGTCTTTTAAAATATTATTCAAAAATATGTGGGGGATGACAAGACCTCCAGCCCTGTGTAAAAGAGAACGAAACTCCCAAGTGTTGTACCATTTTTCCCAGATCTGAAGATGGGAGGGGGAGGGGGGCCCCCCGCAGGGGTTAGGGTTAGTCTGGACCTCCACGTACCCCCCCTTCCCCCCACCCCCCCGTAGTTATTAGGGCAGACACAGCAGGTCTCAAAAGATGGGGCCAGGGTAAGTAGCAGGAGGAGCTGTAACTTCAGGGAATGAGGGGGGACGGGGTAAAAAGACCGGTGCACTGAAGCTCCAGGTCTTCCCATCCGCGCGCACGCGAGAGGTCACTGCGTGGTAAAGTTTGGTTTCACGAGCGGCCCTCCCTCGGCCTCCGGCGACAAAAGCGAAGTCGACCCAGGGAAGCGGACGCACCGGGCTTGGAGAGCGTCGGGAAGCTCGGCGGGGACGACGTGCCCCGAGGCAGAGAAGGGGGAAGGGGGCTTGGCCGGGGTCTGAGCGGGGACCCAGTTCCCCACCCCCCTGCCCCCCACCCCCACTAAGGCCCTGCACCCCGGCGAGGACCGGCATCGCCCTGGCGCAGGGAGCAGGAAGGCGCGTAGGCCACAGGGAGGAGAGGGGACAGACAGGGTCCCTTCGCCGGGAGTGGGGGGGGAGGGGGGAGACGAAAGCAAAATGGGGTCCACCCCGGCTGCAGCACCCCCGCCGTCTCCCTTCCCGCCTGGAAAAGCGCCTCCAACTTTTCCTTCGAACGCATGACGTCGCCTGGGCCCCGCGAGAATCCGAAACTTTGTCCGCCCTCCGCCGCCGCGGGGCCCGCTCTTCCGCTGCCCCCCGCACCCCCCCCCAGCCCCGCTCCCCGCCCGCGGCGGCCCCAGCCCACCCCCACCCCGTCCCTCACCTCTGCCCCCCCCCCGCCCCGGGGTCGGCCCGTGTTTACCTCAGGCCGAGGTCGAGGCGCGCGCGCTCCGGCGGCCGCGGGCCCCACCGCGGGAAGCTCGGGCTTCTCCCGTCACTCCGCCGCCGAGTTCCCCAACATGGACTCCTCCGTCCGTGCTGCGGGGCTGACGGGAGGCGCCGGGGTGGACGGGCCGGGTCTCGAGCCGGTTAGCGACGAGGCGAAGCGACGAGCGGACCCGGGCCGCGCAGCTCCGCGCCGCTTGCGCCACCGCGGCTTCCCCGCTCCCTCCCTCCCTCCCTCCCCCGCCCTGTCTGGCCTCCTCCCTCCCTCCGCGTCGCGTTCTCCCCCTCCTCCCCCCTCCCTCCGCCCCCCCCCCTCGGCGAGGCTCGGCCGCGGCGCCGCCACAAGTCGGCGCGCTACGGTGACGCAGGCGGCCTCCGGACCGTCCACATTCTGTTTACACGCTCGCTTTGGGGCTCTGGCGGACGGCCGCACGGGGGCGCCAACAAACTACCGCGCGCGACGGCCAGAGCGTGGTGGGCGGAGTCACGCGGTGCTGCGGCTGGTGAGCGGGAGGAAGGGCAGCCGCGCGAGTGGCTCGGGGAGGCTTCTGGGAAACCGGCTCCCTCCCCCCGCCCTCTGGCCACGCGCGGCGCGCTTTGCGCATGCGCCACGCGTGGACGTGGTGGGCGGGGCGAGCGCTGCCTCAGCGGCTTTGCGGGTTACGTTGCCAAGGACAATAGGAGAGTGGTTGTGGTGTGGGGGGGGGGTGCGGTGTGTGGGGGGGTGCGGTGTGGGGTGGGGGAGGGCGGAGGGGATTCTTTTCTGGTTTTTATCATCTTTAGATACTGGATGGGAAGGGGTTTGCGCGACTAGTGCTTTCTTCTCTGCCATAACCGGGTGTGAATGCGGGGGGGGGGGGGGCGGCGGCGGAAGTGAGTCTGGGCCGCGGCCTAGCGCCCGCCCGGAGCGCCGCCTGCGGGCGGTGGGTGCAGCGGCGCCAGGACACCCTCCCACCCCCCCACCCCCCCACCCCCGTCCATGTGGACGTCTCCACGATCGCCAGCTCCGGGCTGTTCCTCCACGAGGACATTTGTCATGTCATAATCTTGAATTCACAAAACCTGCTGACGTGTGCCTTCCACGACCTTCTCTCAGTATAGTTACCCACATGTGCTGGTTCCTCCAGTCACGGTGCCTCCCAGCCTGGCCGCACGCGGGTGCCCTCGCTGGCGGCTTGTCAGATCCTTTTCAGAAAATGTCTTTACGGAGTTTTAAGGGGGCGGGGGAGGGAGGGGTTCCCCAAAGGCCCAGCCTCTTTCCCCCCATCGCTTTTCTTTTCTGGTTAATCTCAGCAAGCAACAAGCTGTTCTACCTTCCTGTCTTCCCCTCTGGGGATAAGTTCCCCCACGCCATTGTCTCACAGCTCTAGGGGGCCCCTAGGACTGCAAACTGGGGCTCCCCAGTGCCCCCCTGGTGGGTCCCTTTCCTGGCTTTCCACACTCGCTCCCTCAGTGGGGTCCACCTGTCTTGGGGGTTCCCTATCCCACCCTTCCCCTTAGACCCTGTCAAACCCTGATGGCATCCCCCCCCCCAGATGTTCTTTCTCCTAGACCACTCTGACTGCATCTCAGCCCCGACCACTGGCTCCCTCATACCCTGAAGCATGGTGTGTCTGCCTGGTCCCAGTGTCCCACCCCGAAGGATGAAGATTAACCGGGCATTTATGAAAGGACTTGGTGAAGAAATGATGCAGGGCTCTGTGAACGCCGAAGCAGCTTTGTGTCTTTCAAGGTCTTTTCAGTTTCACAACTTGTTTTTGTTGAGGTTTGGGGATTTAAATGGCCTTGCTGCATTTGGAATGTTGGAAGGAGCAGTGATATAGACTGGTTAAAATAACTGTGCTGATGCAACGAAATTCTGAGGAAAAGTCTTTTCCTGTCACTGTCAGAAAAATATAATACGTGGTAAAGTGTGGTTGTTAAGAGAATTGCTTTTGAAAGAATTAGATGATAACCAGACCAACCACACTCTTACAAACCAATCCACAGAGATTGGGAGTCACATTCTCAGGCAAACAATCTAACATTCATCCTAGAGAATCCTCTATAACTTCCCAGGAAGATGTCTCAAATTATTCTAAATAGCATAACCATCCCCATGTATACTTAGCATTTTGTGTGTATATGTCCTTTTAGCTATTTGGAAATAATGCTGATTTTTTTGTGTGTGCCAAAACTAAGGCTTGAACTCAGCATCTGGCCACTGTCTGTTAGCTTTTTCACTCAGAGGTGGTGCTCTACCACTTGAGCCACACTTCTACTTTTGGCTCTTTGCTAGTTAATTGGAAATAGAAGTCTCAAGGATTTTCCTTCCTAGACTGGCTTTGAATCAAGATCGTCATATCTCAGCCTCTTTGAGTAGTTTATGATTACAGGTGTGAGCCTCTTGTGCCCAGCTCTGCAGTAACTAACTAGTCACCATGCTATATAGTAAGCTATCAAAATCTGTTTCCCCGGCCTCTAATTGAATCTTTGGGCACTAAAACCACCATGATTCCTTTTCCCCTCCACTTTCCCACCCACAAAAATGCCCTCATAGAAGGTGGTGGTTTGTAATAGGCCATCTTTTGTCTCCCCAGGGAACAGACTATATATTAATTTCTGTTCATCCTTATTGTGAAGATAATATATTCTTTTTATCTCAACATTTTCAATTTTACAATGTAGAGCTACCATTCTAAATAAACAAAAGCTAAACTATGAAATAGAGAAGTAAAGTTGAATTTGTTGACACCGTTGTCAATAGCATAGATTTAATTGTAACCATAAAAACACAAATGGTATACACTATATAATATAACCTCCAATCAATGTACAACTGGTGTGTTCCACTTCTTTGAGCATTTTAATGATCAATCCTGTTACAAAACAATAAAAGCCTACTGATGGCAAGTTTAAAAATCAATAATGGGCTGTACACAATAGCTCACACCTGTAATTCTAACTTCTGAGGGCTAAGATCTGAGGATGATGGTTTGATGCCACCAGCTCTGACAGACAAATCCCAGAGAGTCTCCAACTAACTAGCAAAAAGCCAGAATGGAGATGTGGCTCAAGTGGTAGAGTGCTAGCCTTAAATAAAAAAGCTAAAGGACATCACACACACCAAACCATCACACACACACACACACACACACACACACACACACAAAATAATGTATTGTTCTTGAGTTTTTATAAGAAATAACTCATTTAACTATTATGCAAACTAAAATTCAAGTTAAAGGGCAAAATTGTGATATAAAAACCCTAGATTATGTGGAAAAAATGATGCTAATACTGACTTTGTCACTTAAACCCATTGCAGTTTTGGACAAATCACCTAATGATTTTGGTTTTAAGATTTCGTGTAACAGAAGAAGTTTTAATCTTTAACTTAAATGTGGTAAAATATATCCATGGGAAGAATGAAAAATACAATAAGCGAATGTTATTTCACAAAAACTTTTTTCTAGGGGTTATAAGTTTTAATAGTTTCCTTGTTGGATTTGTTTAGCTGGTTGGGTTTTTGTTTTGGTTGATCAGCTGATTTTGTTGTTATGTTTCTTTTCTATTTCAACAGGAGTGGTCTTATTTGTTTTAGACACTATGTAGTTTAGGCTGGTCTGAACTAGCTATGTTGTTGCAGTCTGTTGTCAAGTTATCATCCTACCTCCACCTCTCAGGTGCTGGGATTATAGGTATGCAGTACCACTCACAGCTTACAGTATTATTTTTTAAAGGCACTAGTTTATCTCTGCTTTCACAACTCATTGTGATACTGCCCAAATTGTTTATTATGTGGAATTTAATTTGTTCACCATCAATTATGTATCTATTGTCTGAAAACTGCTTTGCAGTGTATATATAAATAGGATCTCGGTGATAATTCAGCAAGTTCAGCTCAGTATAAAAACAAACAAATGGGAGGATAGAAAGTATAACAACAATAGAAACAAAGGAGGCATATGATATTAAAAAAAAGGGGGGGGAATACAAAGGAGACCAAGGACAGTTTCATATCAGAGCTGGAATTCAATTTAAGACTAGCTAATTTAATTTAATTTTGGTTGTCCATTTGATTATATTAAGAAACACCTTGAAAGCCAGGCATCTGGTGGATAAGTACTGTAATCCTAGCTACTAAGGAGGCTGTGATCTGAAAGTTGTTGTTCAAAGCCAGGAAAATCCATGAGACTCTTCCAAAAAGCTGAAAATGGAGCCTCAAGTGGTAGAGCACTAGCTTTGAGTGAAAAAGCTCAGGGACAGCACCCAGGCCCTGAATTCAAGCACCAGAACAGGCACACACACATACAAAAAGGAAGAAAAGAAAGAGGGAAGGAAAGAAAGGAAGTAAGGAATAGAAGAAAGGAAAGGGAGAGAGAGAGACACACACATCTACAAGCTAAGTGCTGGTGGCTCATACCTATAATCCTAACTACTCAAAGTTGAGATCTGAGGATCACAGTTTGAAGCCAGCCCGTAAAATCCACAAGTTTTAAATCTGCAACAAACCTCTAAAAAGCTGGAGGTAAAGCTGTAGCTCAAGTTGTAGGGCACCAGCCTTAAGCCAGAAATCTCAGGGACAGTGCTCAGGCCCTTAGTTAAAGACAGGACCAGTTTTTGTTTTTGTTTTTTAAAGTGATCCTTGCTGGTAAAACAGAAGGCCAGAAACCTGGCACCTTTGGCTCATACCTATAATCCCAGCTACTCAGGAGGCTAAGATCTAAAGATTGTGGTTCAAAGCCAATTGGGGCAGAAAGGTCCCCATAAGACTCATCTCCAGTTAACCACACAAAAAAAATCAGAAATGGACCTGTGGTGTAAGGTACTAGAGCATTAGCCTTGAGCAAAAGAGCTTAAAGAGAGACTCAGGCCTTGAATTCATCCCAACAGCCAACAAAACAAACAAAAACTAGAAGGCCAGCACTGGCACCAAAAGAATAAAGACACACCTAGGAGATTTGTGATGGATACCTCTGGGTATGTTTGTGATGAGGTCTCAAGAGACAGTTAAGTCTTGAGGGCTCTAACCTAATCAAAGAATTGATCCTTCGATAGATTCATAATATAATATAATGGCATTATTGGTAGGTGGTAAAAAGTAGGAGATGGGGCCTAGTGAAGGAAGTGGATGACCTCAGCGTCTCTATCTTCCCTTGGCCTCTTCCTGTATCTCCTTTCTGCTTCCTAATTACCATGATGTGAGCTGCTGTCCTTCACTGCACCCACCCTGCCATGATGAACAGAACCTCTGAAGCCATGAACCAGAATAAGTAATTCCTCCTTTTTTTTTTTTTTTTTTTTGCTAGTACAGAGACTTGAACACAAGGCCTTGTGTTTACTCACTACTCTTTCTTGCTCAAGGTTGGTGCTCAATCATTTAAGCCACACCTTCAGCACAGATTAATGGGAGATGGAGTCTCACAGACTTTACTGTCTATCCTTACTGACAGTGACTTTTACTCAGAGGAAGTTAAAAGCTAGACAATAATGATAACATTTAGGAAGGCTAGGTTTAGCGATGTCTAGTCTTTCAGTTGTGTGACTCCATAGACATTTTGCTTGAGTTTTTTGTTACTTGTAACCAAAGGTATCATGCTAAATTACCTCTAAAATGACTGCATTACACACTCCAATCTAAATGATGAATAATGCCTGGTTCCCCTCATTCTTACCAGAACTAAAAGATGAATGTTAAATTTTGTTAATCTGATTGGTACTAAATGTTATCTCAGTTTTTTTTTGTTTTTTTTTGTTTTTTGTTTTTTGTTTTGGTGCCAGCCCTGGCGCTTGAACTCAGAGGGTGCTATCTTTGAGCATTTTTGCTCAAGGTTAGTGCTCTACCACTTGATCCATACATTTACTTCTAACTTTTTGGTGGCTAACTGGAGATTAAAGTCTCACAGACTTTTCTGGCCAGGTTGGTTTTGAATCATGATCCTCAGATTTCAGCCTCCTGAGTAGCTAGGATTTCAGGTATGAGCCATCAATGCCTGGCTCTCTCAGTTGTTTTAATTAATGTCTGCAATGTGGTGAATTCATGCAATTTTGACCCATTCATAGCTTTTGCATAGTTGGTTTTGATAGGGTCTCTTATGATTCTTTCATTAGAGCTTACCATAACCTTTAAATTTTCATCAAAGATAAGAAAATTCAAATACAGATGTTCCCTAATCTTATTTTTTGAGTTCTGATGGTGCAAAAACCATACCTATGTTGGACAAACTGCCTGGGTTTGAACCACAGCCCTCAGATCTCAGCCTCCTATGTAGGTAAGATTACATAACCTCATCCACTGGCTCCCTGGCTTCCAAGGTGTTTCTTTTTTTTTTTTTTTTTTTTTGGTCCGGTCGTGGGGCCTGAACTCTGGGCCTGGGCGCTGTCCGTCAGCTCTTCGGCTCAAGGCTAGCGCTCTACCACTTGAGCCACAGCGCCACTTCCGGCTTTTTTCTTTTTGCTTATGTGGTGCTGAGGAATCGAACCCAGGGCCTCAGGCATGCAAGGCAAGCGCTCTACCACTGAGCCAACTTCCCAGCCCCCAAGGTGTTTCTTACTCCAACCAAATTGACAACCAAAATTAAATAAACATCACGCTATATATTTGACTTTGGAACTTTTCCTGATTACTAATATGTGAGTTGATATTTTCTCATTATGCTTTCTTTCACATATGAAAATGTGATTCACAGCTTCCCATCAGCCATGAGACCACAAAGATAATCAATGGATACTCTCTATATAGTGTACTGTGATGCTCAGTTATTGGGTAGGTTACACAGAATACCTTTATATTATGTGTATTTTCAGTTTATGATGAATTTATTGTGACATAGCTCATCATAAATGGAGGAACATTTGTATAGAAATGCATAGGGAAAAAAGCCAAAATTTTTCCCAAATCTGATCATTAAAGACAGTTTTATCAATTATATATGTAAGCAACCTTTTAGATATTTCTGAATATTTTCATAAAGAGAATCATCTTTGTAAATGCTGTTTTTACAACCTGCTGTTTGAATCAGTAGTATCTCAGTGAATCTAGGTATGTAAAATCCCTTTGTTTGGACATATCATAAATTAATCAGTTTTCATGTTAAGTTCTTAACTGGATAGTACTGCCCTCTAGAGTATGTTTTATATCTACATTATTTACATGATGATGTGTATATTTTGTTATAAATTACTTTTTAATTTTTTCCCAATTATACCTTGGATATATTTTGCCATAGGTATCTATGACTTTCAAGGCTGTAAAGAGAATGTTACAAAAATTTATTAAGACAAGAGAACCGAGTTAACTAGAATTGATTGGGAAGTGTTACTTGTAGATAGAGCTGGAATATTTTCAATTTTGAAATTCCTAAAAATACTCTAATGAACATCTTTTGCATTTTCATAATTTGGAGTGGATTTGATAGTTTAGAAAGTATGTATGTCATTTTAAAATTTGACAAATTGGACCAATTTAGCCAGACATCAACAGAACCATAAGAATGCCAGTCATCTCAGATGTTCACCAAAAATAATATGATCCTGAGATGTATGGATAAGACTTTCCTAAAACTCCTATTTTATATCCTGAAGTAACTGTTTAGTTCTTGACTATATATATAGATGTAGATATATATACACATACATATATATAACATATATGCATATATATTATACATATATGTATATATAAATGTATATGCCTTCTTTATGCTTTTGTGCTTTTATTTTCTGGTACTAGGGCTTGAACTCAGGGCCTGAGCACTGTCCCTGAGCCTCTTATGCTCAAATTTGGCACTCTGCCACTTGAGCCACAATGCTACTTCCTGCTTTTTCAGACTAGTTTATTGGAGATGAGAGTCTTACAGACTTTCATACCTGGAGCTGGCTTTGAATAGCAGTCCTCAGATCTCAGCCTCCTGAGTAGCTACGATTACAGGTGTGAGCCAGTGGTACCAGCTTCTGTGCTTTTTTTTTTTTTTTAATATCTCTTCATGTGCTTTCAGCTTAAAAAAATATATTATTTGGCTTTTTTGCCAATTTAAATTGGGCTATTTGTGCTTTTGTGATTAATTGTAATAATTTGTGTATATGTATATGCGTGCGCGCATGTGCACGCGTGCACATATGTACTGGTACTATAACTTAAACTAAGCACTCTCAGCCATTTGTGTTTATGTCTGGTGTTCTACCAATAGAGCCATGCCTCCAGGCTGAGTTGTAATGATTTTTAATATATTCTACATATATGACCCTTTGCTGATATTTTCTTCGTGGATTATCTTCATATTATTGGTAATGTCCCTTAAAGCACAAATGCTTTTAATTCTGATGATGCACAACCAAATCTCTCTTTTTTCCCTTTTTTCCTTTTGCTTTGGAATCATATCTAAGAAACTGTTGCCTAGGCCGGGTGCAGGTGGCTCACATCTGTAATCCTAGCTACTCAGGAGGCTGAGATCTGAGGATCATGGTTCAAAGCCAGCCCGGGAAGGAAAGTCCGTGAGACTCTTATCTCCAAAAATTCCACCAGAAAACTGGAAGTGGTGCTGTGGCTCAAGTGGTAGAGTACTTGCCGCGTTAAGCTGAAGAGCCAAGGGACAGGGCCCAGGCCCAGAGTTCATGACCAACAAAAAAAAGAAACTTTGCCTAACCCATGGTCACAAAGCTTTATGTCTCTTCTTTGTTTAATAGTGTTAGTACACACACTTAGATCTTTGATCCATTCATTGTGTGCGTATTCTGGTAGCAGAGCTGGAACTCAGGGCCTTGTGCTCTTTGGTGTTTTCACTCAAGTCTGGTATTCTACCACTTGAGCCACACCTATGTTTCTTAATCTTTTTACACATATATAACATGTATACACTTATATTTATATATTTATACATATAGAACTCTCATCTTTTGCATGTGAATATCCAGTTAGCCCCACATCATTTGCTGAAAAGATTACCCTTTCTCTCTACTGAATTGTCATGACGTTCAAAGATATCAATTTTCCATGAATGTAAGGGCTTATTTCTAGATTATCAGCTCTATTCCATTGATCTGAATTCCAATCCTTTATGATGGTATTTTATCATCCTTGTTATGAGAGTTTTGTAGTACATTTTGAAATTGGAAAGTGTAAGTACTTCAACTGTCATTTTCAAGATTCTTTTGTTTATTCTAGGCTCTTTGGATTTCCATATGAGCTTTAGGATTAATTTGTTAATTTTTGTACAGAAGCTGGGATTTTTATAGTGATTATGCTGAATCCCATAGGATGCTTATCATTTTAACAGTATTGGCTTCTCATACAATACATGAGATGCCTTTCAATTTAATAGATCTCCTTTAATTTCCTTTATCAATCTTTTGTACTTTTAGCATGTTGATTTTGTAGGGTTTTGATTTAATTTATTCCTGTTACTCCCTTTGCTGCTACTATAAATGCAATCATTTTCAGGTTTATTTCAGATGTATAGAAATAGAATTAATTTTGTATATTGATATTCTACCCTACAACTTTTCTGAACTTGCTTATTGAGTCTAATGTTCTTAATAAGTTTCTTAGTATTTTTTTGTATGCAAGATTATTTTATCTAAATATAAAGATAGTTTTCCTTATTCATCTCCAACTGGTATGCTTTTTATTTCTTTTTCTTGTCCAATTGCCCTTACTAGACTCTCCAGTACTGTGTTGACTAAAAGTGGTTAAAGGGGGGCTGGGAAGATGGCTCAGTGGTAGAGCGCGTGCCTTGCATGCCTGAGGCCCTGGGTTCGATTCCTCAGCACCACTTAAGCAAAAATAAAAAAGCCAGAAGTGGCGCTGTGGCTCAAGTGGTAGAGCGCTAGCTTTGAGCTGAAGAGCTGAGGGACAGTGCCCAGGCCCAGAGTTCAGGCCCCATGACTGGACCCTCCCCCCGCCCCCCCAAAAAAAAGTGGTTAAAGGATGATGCCTTTGTCCTGTTCTTGGCATTAGGAGAAAACGTTCAGTCTTAAGTATGTTAAGCTGTGGTTTTGTAGATTTCTTTTAGTAAGTTGAAGTAGTTCCCTGCTATTCTTAACTTGTTAAATGTTTGTATTCAGAAACAGTGCTGGATTTTGTCAGATGCTCTTTCTGTACATATGATGCAATTGTGTAATTGTGTCCTTTATATTTATTGTGTATTACATTTATTGATTTTCTGATACTAAACACCTTATGAGGATAAATCCCCCTTGGAATTTATTATTGGATAATCCATTTTATATGTTGTTGGTTTCTGTTAGCTACTTTTCCTCTGTACTTTGCAATTGATTGTTTTTTTGTTTTTGTTTTTGTTGTTGTTGTTACTTTGCTTTGTTTTTGCAAGTCTGGGGGCTTGAACTCAGGCCTTGGACATGTCCCTTAGTCTATTTGTGCTCAAGACTACAACTCTACCACTTGAACCATACCACCACTTCTGGCTTTTTCTGAGTAGTTTATTAAAGATAAGAATCTCACAGACTTTTCTGCCCAGGCTGCCTGCGAACTGTGATCCTCAACTCTCAGCCTCCTGAGTAGCTAGGATTACAGGCATGAGCCACCAGCACCCAGTTGCAATTGGTTCTTTATCAATATTCAGGTATAGCTCAAATGTGCAGCTTGGCCATTTCTTGATTTTCTTTGATACTGTTGTAGTGGTCATTTTTTTTCTAGTGCTTGAAATCTGAACTCATCCCCCCCCCCCCCACACACACACACAAACAACTGAGGTTTGAGCTCAAGACTTCCTAATTGCTAAGGAAGTTAGTCTACACTTGAGCCATGCTACCAACCCTTTTCAGCTAGGTTCTCATGCTTTTGCCTGGATTACCCTCAAACTGCATTCATCCTATTTTACCACCAAGTACTGTGATTACAAATATGCACCTCTCACCATGTTTGTTTTTATTTGTTGGTTTTGCCAGTACTGGGACTTAAATTCAGGGACCTGGTGCTTGCTCAGCTTGCTTGCCCGTAGCTGTTTCTCCACCATTTGAACCATGCCTCAGGCCTAGCTTTCTGCTGATTAATTGGAAATGTAATCTCTCAGATTTTCTGTCTTCAAACCTCAATCCTCCAGGTCTCAGCATCCTGGATAACTGGAATTACAAGCGTGAACCACCAGTGCCTGGCTTCTGGCTTATTTTTTGAGAGAATTTTACTAGCTTTTTCTCAGATGGCCTCAGACTGTGATTTTGTTCTTCTGCCTCCTGAGTAAATGAATTACAGGTGTGTGAGACCACACCTGGCCCTCTGACACTTGAACTCTTAATGAGTCTTAATAGGAGAAGGGATATAAAGTCCATTTATCACTATAAGAAAGCAATTCCCATTGTCTAATTGATATGTATTTTATACATGGTAAAGAGTTTCCAATTCATGCATATAATGTACTTGAATTATATTAATCTCCTCTATTACTCTTTATCTCTCCTATCCTCTTCACTCCTTTTCCTTTCACCTTCTACTCTCTCATGTTCCCTCTTTTACTTCCATGAGCTTGGCGTTGTTTTGTTTTCCCTTAGTTTCCAAAAATGAGGAAAAAAATACATGCATAACCTGTCTTTTGGGGGACCAGATTATTTCACCAAACATGATGACCTTCAATCCCATATATTCATTTTCTAGCAGGCAACATAAGTCCATTTACTTGTTGACTGAGAAAGTCTCTGTGTATATATGGCGTACTTTCTCTATACAGTCGTTTGTGTTATAGGCATCTAGGCTGATTGCATAACTTAGCTATAAAACAACTCAGTTGTACAATTTCCTTTAATGTTAGGAAAGAACTACATGATCATTCAGTTACATTGGTTGTTGTTTAATTCGGAAATAAATGAGAAAAAAGTCTCTCCGTATCATCTGTCTGTCTGTCTCATGATGCACTTCCATATAAGAACCAAACTTGACTTGCTATTTAAAGGGTGTTTTTCTCAGCATCTAACTCCCAAGCCTAGTTCCCCAGCCCTTCTAGTTATTTTATGTTCTCCAGTAATTACACTGTGAATTATGTTCTAATTTTTTTATTCTAATAATCTTCATGAACATTAAGCATCAATAAAGCAATTTGGGAATATAAAGCAAGAACAAGTCAAGCATCACCATTCCAATAATACAAATAATTTGTCCATTGCAGTATATTTTCTCTTGTAATACTTATAGTCCATAATTATAATTCATATCTACATGTTTTATTATGTCAAACAACTTTTTATAATGCCAGTTGAATGATGCAAATTGAATTGCCACAATGTTCCTATATTTTATAGTTTTAATTATTGTTTTTCTTAACAGCTATTAGAATATTCAAATTGTTCCCTGTTGTTTATATACCACACACTTTGTAACGGATTTCAGACTGTATTTAAAACAAAACAAAAATTTAAAAATAAACGTAAAGACAGGTATGGTGGATCATTGCTGTGTAGTTCCTTCCTTCTTTCCTCTCTCTCCCCCTCTTTCTCTCTCTCTTTCCTTCCCTCCCTCCCTCTTCTTTCTCCTCTTCCTCCTCCTTCAATAGGGTCACACTATATAACCCAGATGACTCAATCTCAAATATCTTCTAGACTTTCTTTGGAGCGCTGAGATTACAAGCATGTGTCACCACACCCAGCATCAGTCTCAACTTTCTTTTCTTAACACAGCATGGGACAAAATTCTGCTTAACAGACACACTTAAAACCCAAATTGTTTTGGGGCTGGAAAGGTGGCTCAGTGGTAGAGTGCTTGCCTTGCATGCATGAGATCCTGGATTCGATTCCTCAGCACCACATAAGTACAAAAGGCTGGAAGTGGCGCTATGGCTCAAGTGGTAGAGTGCTAGCCTTGAGCTGAAGAGCTGGGGACAGAGTTCAGGCCCCACAACTGGAAAAAAAAATTTTTAATCCCTTAATTTTTTAATATATTTTTATTGTTAAAATACTGCACAGAGGGGTTACAATTACATGGGTAAGATAATGAGCACATTTCTTATCAAGCATTGTAGCCTCCTGCTTTGTTTCCCCTTCATATCCCTTCCCATCCTCCCCCTCCCCCCGACCCCCTCAACAAAGTTGTAAAGTTCGTTTTCGACATAACGACTTGTACATCTCATTGTTGCAATGGGTCCTCCTGTAACCCTGTTTTAACAATTTGTTTTTTCCCTTCCCCTCCACATATACCAACATCATATATAGTGAAAACAGGGGTTATACCGTGGGGGAGGGACATACAAGGCAACAAAGACATAATCTTATAAATATGTTAGAAACAATCGCATGAAAGATCCCTCTTTTTTTTTTTTTTTTGGGTCAGTCGTGGGGCTTGAGCTCTAGGCCTGGGAGCTGTCCCTGAACAATTCAGCTCAAGGCTCATGCTCTACCATTTGAGCCATCGCGCCACTTCTAGTTTTCTGGGTTTTATTATTATTATTATTGTGTTAATCCCTTAATTTTTAGAGACATTTGAGATTCATAGCAAAATGGAGCCAAACATAGAGAGATTTCCCATATGCCTTGTTTCCTCTCACTTGTGTTCTCTTCTCTACTGTCAACATCCCTACCAGATTGCTATGGTTTTCTTTTACAACTGATGAGCCTACACTGACATAGAATTATTACTCAGAATCCCTAGTTAACATCAGGGTTCATTCTGTGGGTCTTGACAAATGTGAAATAGCATGTATCCATTCTCATGGTTTTCTAAAGTGTCTATAGTGTCACCATTCTGAAACTCCCTTTGAATTCTATTTGTCTCTGCCTGCCTCCCACCTTCCTTCCCTCCTTCCCTCCCACCTCACTATTGTTGTATCCACAGTTCCACTTTTTTCCAGAATGTCCTTTAGTTGCAATAATACCCTAAATGCTTTTTCAGGCCTATTTTCTGTTATTTGGTGATACATATTTAACTTTTCTCCAGGTCTTTTCATGGCTTAATAACTGATTTCATTTTGGGAACTGAATAATTTCCATTGTTTGATGTACCACAGTTCATTTATCCATTTAGCTACTGAGGGCCATCCTGATTATGTTCAGGCTTTAACAATCAGGGACAAAACGGACATAAACATCCACACATAGGCTGTAAGTTTTCATCTTTGGTAAATACCAGGAAATCGTCTCCTGTGCATATGACAAGAATGTGTTTAGTTTTCTAAGAAACCGAAAACAAACAAAAAATACGAGCCTGTCAGAGGGGCTGTGCCACTTTGTGTCCCTGGCACCCAGGAATGGATGCATACTTTTGTCCAGAGCAGGTCTCAGATCACAATCCTCCTACCCACCCTCCCTCTTGCCCCCCAACTCAGAGGCTAGACTTACACATTTGAATCACCATGCTCATATTGTTAATTTTTATTGTTTTAAGTTTTGTCATATCTATGTATGTATGTGGATATATACATTTTAAATGAATTCAGAAATCCTGAAACACTTTGGTAGTTGTACAAAGGGGTTCCAATCCAATGTGTCAGTTTATGAGTGCAATACATCTTGATCAATGTCAGCCCTTCATTATTGTCTCCATCTCTCCCAACCCCATCAATCCTCTCAATTTACCTGGTTCTATTTTCACATATATACTTCGAACAATATGACTACCTTCACCCGCACTTCCTCTTCCCATCTTGTTTCTGAAGATAAGTACTTACCGCTTTTTTGCCTAGGGTGACTTTAAGCCATAATCCTCCTATCTCTGCCTCCGAAATAGCTGAGATTACAGTCATGACTACTGTGCCCAGCTCTGTTACTTCACATTCTCACTAGCATTTGGAGTTATCAGTGTTCCAAATTTTATTTTATTGTTACTATTTTTTCTTTGTGAGTAAAAACAGGCACTTAAACTCAGTGCCTCACTCTCCCATTTGGCTCTTTTGCCCAAGGCTGGTGCAACACTATTTCTGGCTTTTTGCTGGTTAAATGTAAATAGAGTCTCGCAGACTTTTCTGCTCAGGCTGGTTTCAAATGATGATCCTCAGATCTGCAGTCTCCTGAGTAGCTAGGACCACAGGCAAGAGACACTAGTGCCCAGTAGTGTTCTGAATTTTAGTCATTCTAATAATAATGGTATCTTAGTCTGTTTGTGCTGCCAATAGAAGAGCTGAATTTGGGTAAAGAACAGAACTTTCTCTCAGTTCTGGAGGCTAGGATCAATTCCAGAATCAAGATGCTGTCCTCTTAGGATGTTGGCTGAGGGATGGTCTCTGCTCTCAGGATAACACATTGCTGATAATCTGTCTGGAAGAATACTGAGTTCTCATGTGATGAACTTCCTCAGGAGTTGTATACTTTCTTAGATCACCATGTTACTCTTATTTCTTGGTATGATTGAGGAAAAACCTAAAAACCCTTTTAGCTTTTCCTAGTTCTTAATCAACGTTCTTTCTGAAATCATTAATTTTGGAGGTTACATAACTGGGTAAAACATTATTAGCTTCTTTTGCTAACTTTGCTGGAGATAATACCTCTATCATGTAGATTATAACATGAGACCTGAAGACTACTTGGTTGTTTTGTTTATTTGTTTTTGATGTCCAGCCTAGGGCTTGAACTCAAAGCCTGAACACTGTCCCTGAGTTTTTGTGCTCAAGGCTAGTTTTCTACCACTTGAGCCTACAGCTCTACTTCTGGGTTTTTGGTGGTTAATTGGAAATAAGAGGCTCATTGACTTTTTTGCCTGGGATGGCTTTATTCGAATCATAATCCTCAGCTCTCAGCCTCCTGAGTATCTAGGATTACAGGCATGTGCCATCAGCACCCAGCTTCTATTGGGCCTTTTATTTTTTATGATTGAGTGATGAATTTTAAGTTCCTTACATGGCAGTCTAGAATCCAGAAGTACCAGGACATGTTTTTAATGGTGAAAAAACTGAAGGAGTAATTTTAAATTAAAAAAATAAATTTCCAAAGTATCCCTTTGTACAATCTATATTTAGTAAGAAAAAACCTAAAAGGAAGACTAACTTGTTAAAGTTGCTTCCTAATTGTGCATGGAGGAGTCTCAGCTTAAGATCTGACTATACTTTTTCCTGGAAGAATAAAGGTTCTGAGTACAGTCTGGTGGTTATTACTCAATCTGTTTACAGACCAGCCTGCTGAATGCATTTCTGAATTAATTGTCAAGTAAAAGCCAAAAGATCTGTTTCATTAAAATATTTAATCGACTGGCTCCCAAATGTCTTTAGTGTGCATTCATGTAGTGAATAATGAAGCAGAAGGACACATCTGCCCACCCCTGTTGTGCACAACTGTGCAGTGTATACACCTTGAAGGCCAAATGTGGTTTCTGGAGGATGGCTGAATGTCTGAGGAGGAGTTCCATTGAATCTAAGGGAGCAGTATGTGGTGGCATAATATTCCCACCAGTGCTCAATAAAGCAGCAGTCATCAGTAGTGAAAAATTGCTTTGCTCCATGGAAGAGTGGGAGAGGGTTTTGTTATCATTTTTAGTAGAATAGAAAAATCTGTTCGGAGTTTACCAGCAGAGAGATATCCAAGGAATCCTTTAGGGGATGCTGTGGAAGGAAACAGATTTCATGCAGCATCCAACAGCGGGCAATGAAGGAATGGATTTGAGCCATCATAAAAATGGGACAAAGCTGGGCACCAGCGGCTCAGGCCTAGCTACTCACGAGGCTGAGATCTGAGGATCATGGTTTGAAGCCAGCTCAAGCAGGAACTTCTGAAAAAAGCCAGAAGTGGAGCTATGACTCAAATGGTAAAGCTCCAGCCTTGAGCAAAAAAAGGCTCAGGGACAGTGCCCAGCCCCAGTGTTCAAGCCCTAGGACTAGTTTAAAAAAGAAAAGAAAAAAAGAAAGGGCAAAATAAGTAATATCAGGTGGAGTTTAGGCTACACTATATTCATATTTTTGTTTTTAATTTGATGTATATTTAATACCTTGAAATGAGTCTTTCTTGTTACTATTAATAAGAAACAGAAGTGTTTTGTTTTTTCTTAGCCCAACATGCTCATCATTGAATGAAATAATCAAAGTAGCTCTGACTCAATTCAGCTGCTGCAAGGATGAAGAACAATCACTGTTGGCGTCCACATTGTGTCACAGGGTGGGGAAAACCAGACAGTACTCATTATTCAGAGGTCATCGGAGTTAATCGTATGATAGAACAAACTAATTCTAATTAGGAAACTAAAGAATGGCTTATTTCACTTCCAAACGTGTTCAAATAAAAGCCAACTGAGTACCAGTGGCTTATGACTGTCATCCTAACTATTCAGGAGGCTGAGATCTGAGGATCACAGTTTAAAGCCAGCCTGGGCTGGAAAGTTCATGAGACTCTTATCCCCAATTAATGAGCAAAATGCAGGAAGTAGAGGCATACTCTCAAGTGGCAGAGTGCCAATCTTGAGCAGAAAAGTCTTGTGAAAGTTCAAGGTCCTAAATTTAAGCACCAGTACCTCCACAACTTTTTTTTTCTTTTGAAAAATCAGTTTCTTCTGAGTGAAAACACACATAGGAAAAATGAATCACATCAAAGAAGAAATGTCTTCAATTATAGAACCACAAAGGAAAAATTTCTCTGTTAGGAAGAATAAGGAAATAAACTACTCAGAAAAAGTCGGAAGTAGTGCTGTGGCTCAAATGGTAGAGCACTAGCCATGAGCACAAAGAGGCTCAGGGACAATGCCTAGGTTCAAGCCCCAAAACTGGCCAAAAATAAATAAATAAATCTGAAACAGTACTAAAGAACAGACATTTAAATTTTCTGTTACTCAAGAGAATAAATGAACATTAGGATTTTTTGGGTGATGATAAAAATAAAAATTCCTTGAGCTTTCTGACTTATTTGAAAATTCATCATTCCAAGTACCATGACTAATTTGGAAACAGGAACATCAGTTCTGCACCAGTCTTGGGACATCCCAGAAGCTGAAGAGTTTTTTACAGTCCTTAAGAAGACTGTTCTGGCATGATGAATGTTTTTCAGATTAACTCAAGTTTTCGGGAGACATCAGGAATGAGGATAAGACATGAGTTCATCTTAGCAACCAATTTATTTAATTTTTTTTTCATTGGCAAAATTCATGTATAATGTGACAGATTGTGCCTTGTGTTATTTTTTATCATGGGCATTACTTCTAGATAGAAATCCCAAACTTTAAAGTTATTTTATTTGTGTGTGTGTGTGTGTAAAAGAGAGAGAGAGAGAGAGAGAGAGAGAGAGAGAGAGAGAGAGAGAGAGAGAGAGAGAGTCAGTCCCAGTCCTGGGTACTGCCCCTGAGCTCTTTTGTTCAAGCCTAGCACTCTACCTCTTGAGCCACTTCTGACTTTTTTTCCTTTGGTGGTTAATTGGAGGTAAAAGTCTCATGAACTTTTGAACTTGGCTTCTAACTTGATCCTCACATCTCAGCCTCCCAAGTAGGATTACAAGCATGAGCTACTGGTGCTCAGCATAAGTTTAGTTGGAAATCTTTGTGTCTTGATTTTAGTAAGGTAAAGTCTCTCATGATGGAGAGCTATCATGACTGGTTTGAGTAATAAAAGTAGTTTGGGTAACAAAAGACTCACAAATAGTGGATTCAGACATTTATCTAACTAAATATTTTAAATGACAATCATATATAGGTTCTAGTGATCAGTGAGAGTGGTAAGAACTCTATACTCATCAGAAGCTGATGGCTCACACATGTAATGCAGGCTACTCAGGAACCTAAGCTCTGAAGATTATGGTTTGAAGCCAGCCTGGACAGAAAAGTCCTGAGCCTTTTATCACCAATTAACCAGCAAAAGGCCAGAAGTGGAAGTATGGCTCAAGTGGTAGAGCACTAGCCTTGAGGGAAAAAGCCAAGCAAGAGTGCAGGCCCTGAATTCATGTCCTAATATTGGCACGCACACACACACACACACACACACACACACACACACACACACACACACACACACACACACACACACACACACACACACACACACACACACACACACACACACACCACAAATGAAATAAAATTTAAAAATCATACGATCCACAGCTATTTAACAAGCCTCATACTCATACCTGTAATCCTAGCTCATAGGTTCTATACTCTCCCTGATATCCTTTTGACAATTCTGTCTGTTGGTTTACATGTTTGACTAGCAAATTATCATGGGCACAACTTAATGTTTCCTAGTTTAAATTCCAGTTTGGTGTTTTTGAAAGAGATAATGTCAAAGGAGCAGATCTAAACCTAAAATAGATGACACAGAACTGAAAAAAAGTGGATGAAACAGGAAGATTTACTTTATATGATTTCAAGACAGTAATCCAACAGTCTGGTTTAGAGGAGAAAGCAGACAACTCAATCAGTGGGACAGAAGAAATAGAATAAAGAAATAGACTGACACGAATTAGGCAATTGACTTTTTTTTTTTTTAACGTTTGTGCTTGTACTGGGGTTTCAACTCAAGACTTTGTGCATTCACTTGTGGCTTTTTCACTCAAGTTTGGAGCACTACCACTTGACCCATACCTCCACTTCCAGCTTTTGGGTGATTAATTGGAGATAAGAGTCTTACAGACTTTTCTACTCTGATCCTTTTGAACTCTGACCCTCAGATCTCAGCCTCCTGAGTAGGTAGGATTACAAGTGTGAGCCATTGGTTCCTGGCTGGCAATTTTTTTCTTTCTTTCTTTCTTTCTTTCTTTCTTTCTTTCTTTCTTTCTTTCTTTCTTTCTTTCTTTCTTTCTTTCTTTCTCTTTTTCTTTGTTTTTTCTCTTTCTTTCCTTCCTTCCTTCTTTCCTTCCTTCCTTCCTTCCTTCCTTCCTTCCTTCCTTCCTTCCTTTCTTCCTTTCTTTTTTCCTTTCTTTCTTTCTTTCTGCCAGTCCTGGAGCTTGAACTCAGGGCCTGGGCACTGTCCCTGAGCTTCTTTTGCTCAGAACTCTACCACTTGAGCCACAGAGCCACTTCCAGGCTTTTCTGTGTATGTGGTACTGAGGAATCGAACCCAGGGCTTCATGCATGCTAGGCAAGCACTCTATCACTAAGCCACATTCCCAGCCCTGGCAATTGATTTTTGACAAAGATGCCAACTGAATTAAGTGAAGAAAGAATATTCTTTTCAATAAATAATACTGTAAGAATTGGACAATTACAAGTCATAGCCTAATGAGCAGATAAATAAATTGTGGTATATCCACGCAGTGAAATCTTATTTGGCTTCAAAAAAGAATGAGTTGCTGGCACATGGATGAGCATGGAAATATTGTGCTAAGAGAAACAAGAGCCTCGCGTTGTATGATTCTGTTGATACTACATGTGGAGAGAGAGAGAAAAAATATGGTAGTGGTTGCATATGGCCGGGAAGGATACACTGGGGAGTAATAAGTATGTTTTTTTTTGTGGAATTAGACATTTAGCATATTCATGAAGGTATTAAAATCCACTGAATTTTCTACTTTAAAATGTATAAGATAGTGAATTTTACTCCAATAAAGAAGTGAGCAAAATTTCCAAACAGATGCCTCAACAAAGAAAATACATAGAAGGCACCCGACAGCATTTGCCATTGCAAATTAACCTTTAAAGCAAAAAGAGCTGGAGATGGGACTCACGTGGCAGAACATTTGCTTAACAAGCTCAAAGGAATGAGTTCAAACCCCAGAACCAACAAAATAACATCCAGATCATGAGAAATGACTAAAATATATTCAGAGACTAGAGAAGAAGAGATACTGACCTTTGGGGCTGGAGGTATAGCTCAGTTGGTAGAATGATAGCCAATGAGTAAAAGTCCTGGTCTTAGACCAAACAAAAAAAGAGGTATTGACCTAATTTTGGAGACTAATGGCCAAAGAACTTGTGCGTCAGCACTGTCCTCTGGTTGTGACAGTTGTTTCTCATAGTGGAATATGTCCATTCTGAAATCACTATACTTGTGTACTGGAATGAAGCAGATGAGGTCCAGGAGGCAGGTTTTCTGACAGAGGCACGGGCAGCAAGGAGGCACCACTGCAGTGATTGAGGTCAAGGACAAGCATTACCTGGGCTGGGAATGTGGCTTAGTGGTTGAGTGCTTGCCTAGCATGCTTGAAGCCCTGGGTTCGATTCCTCAGTACCACAGAAACAGAAAAATCCAGAAGTGGCACTGTGGCTCAAGTGGTAGAGTGCTATTCTTGAGCAAATGAAGCTCAGGGACAGTGTCCAGGACCTCAGTTCAAGCCCCAGGACTGGCAACCTTTGCATCTTGGTCTCTAATACCTCTCTCCACATGAAAGGAGCCAGTGTTCTTTGGAGAAATAACTGATTCTATTTTTTTCTTTTTTTTTCCTGTTTTTTTTTTTTTAGTTCCAAGACCAGAACTTGAACTCAGTACCTGATGCTTTTGCTCCTTGACTGGCATTTCTATCAACTGAGCCATGCCTCCAACCCCAAATGACTGCTTGTAAATTTGAGGCAGGGGATAGATAAGATGACCCCTCAAAACATGGATGCCCCTGTCCAGCTGGGAGAAAACCCTCTAAATCACAAGTGCTCCTCAACACTCTGCAGGTCATAAAAAAATAAGAAAAGTTATCAGGCACTTGGTGGCTCACTCTAAAAAAAATAGAATTGTTCAAGAGGGTTAGTTCTAAGGATTGAAGTTCTAGGCCAGCCTATACTGGAAAGTCTCCAATGAATCAGCAAAAAGCCAGAAGTGGAGCTGTGGTTCAAGCATCAACAAAAAATCTAAGGGACAGCACCCATACTACTGGTAGCACATACACACATATACACACACACCACCACAACCACCACCACCACCACCACTACTACCACTAACAACAACAACAATAATAATGTCTGAGAAACAGTTACTGTTTAGAAGAGCCCAAGGGAAAGTAATGACTAAACAGGATATAAATAAGAACTAAGATTAGTTAGTATAAAGTATAGACTTGTTAACAAATGGGCTGTACAAATGTATGATGGTAATAAAAAAAAAGGGAAGCTGACAGGAAAGGATGTGAAACTCTGCTAATTTTGTAACTGCTTTAGTCTCAAACTCTTCTAAAATGAAAAAAAAACTTTAAAAACGTGTAAGTCTTACCACATGAAGACAGACTCCTGGGTAATATGTGCAGACATGGTTTCCTAGCTGTCACTTTGGCACTGGTAGCTCATGAAAGATGGCGGGCGAGTAGCTGCCACCACGGTGCCAGGCTTTCGACCATTGAGGTTGAGTTTGTTATTAATAACATACCAGGCTCAGACAGGAAGCAGATGTCCCTAAACACATGGACACAATGACATTCACAGGACTTGTATAGCTTGTCTGCCATATTGGGTTTAGCTGTCACATGTTCTCTCATTTCTTTCTTTTTGGGGGGGGGGTCTGGTCGTGGGGCCTGAACTCTGGGCCTGGTGCTGTCCCTCAGCTCTTCAGCTCAAGGCTAGTGCTCTACCACTTGAGCCACAGCGCCACTTCAGGCTTTTTTCTTTTTGCTTATGTGGTGCTGAGGAATCGAACCCAGGGCCTCAGGCATGCAAGGCAAGTGCTCTACCACGGAGCCACCTTCCCAGCCCATGTTCTCTCATTTCTGATCTCTCCCTCTGTTGCTCTCACATTCCTCCTTCCTTTGCCTCTTTTCTTCCACTCTTCTTCCATCTCTCTTCTTTTCTTTATCTTTCCCTTCTTTCCCCACTGTGTCCACTTCCCTTATTGTTTATTCACTGAATCATAAAGGAGAAGTGGTGGAGTGATGTAGCAGAAGCTGGGGAGGGAAGAGCCAGAATAACATTGCTCAGTGTAGTAAATACAACTATTGGGATGGGATGCAGCTCAGTGACAGAGCATTCGTATCTATCTATCTATCTATCTATCTATCTATCTATCTATCTATCTATCTATCTATCTATCTATCTATCTATCATCTGTCCATCCATCCATCCATCTATCCATCGATCAATAGACATGATTCCCAGATTTTCTTTTTTTCTTTTTTCTTTTTTCTTTTGGGTCCGGTCATGGGGCCTGAACTCTGGGCCTGGGCACTGTCCCTCAGCTATTCAGCTCAAGGCTAGCGCTCTACCACTTGAGCCACAGCGCCACTTCCGGCTTTTTTCTTTTTGCTTATGTGGTGCTGAGGAATCAAACCCAGGGCCTCAGGCAAGCGCTCTACCACTAAGCCACCTTCCCAGCCCCTCCCAGATTTTCATTTCATATAGACAATAACTTTTTGATATAAGTACATTCCAAATATTTTGAATTATATTTTATCTGGTAACCGTTCTAAGGTTGTGTTTCTCTAGTAACTTCTCTATACATCAGATCTTTCCTCTTCCTTAGGGTTTATTTTACTTCAGTCTCTGGCTTTCCAGACATTGATGAGCCCTCAGCAAAGACTACAAGGATCTTCCTCTTTTGTCCTACTACATCTTAGTACAGACTGTAAGCTAGGAGGCTCAGATTTATATTAGAAATAATTTCTCTCTGTCTTTATCTTGGTGTCTGTCTGTCTTTCTAGCTTCTGGCATTTTACAGTTAGAAGTCTTATGTAAAATACTAGAATTATTTTGTCTTCCTGATCTAGAATAACCCTGTGCAAAACTACACAAGTGTAGGCTGCTTGGCTCTGCTCTGCAGCTCAAGATGATGTTTAGATAGCATAGCTCTCCTGTTTGAGCTTTTTCTTTCCTCTCCACTGATCAGCAGCCACCTCAGTGGCCTACCTCTTATAGGTCTAAAGGAGCAGCCCTAAGGAAGAGGTGGTGAATAGGAAGCACTAGGTATTTATTCTCAGCAGGATAGATGGAAGAAGAGGTGCATGCAGGCTCTGGGAAATGGCTGATTTAGGGGAGAGGAAGGCATCTTGGAGCTTTAAGTTCCAGGTGGGTGGTCAGGGGCATGAATGTGTAGTGGACATGAGTTCTAAGTAGCCATATTTTTTCCACTTCCTGGCCATTAGATAAGTGTTTTTTTTGGGGGGGGGGATTTTTTATTGTGAAAATACTGTACAGAGGGGTCACAATTACATGGGCAAGATAATGAGTACATTTCTTATCAAACATTGTAGCCTCCTCCTTTGTTTCCCCTTTCCATCCCATCCTTCCCCCCCCCCACCAAAGTTGTAAAGTTTGTTTTCGACATAACGACTTGTACGTCTCATTGTTGCAATGGGTCCACCTGTATCCCTATTTAAACGATTTGTTTTTTCCCTTCCCCTCCACAAATTATAACATCATAAAATACAGTGAAAGAAATCATCAAAGAAATCATCCTTGGGGCTGGGAAGGTGGCTCAGTGGTAGAGTGCTTGCCTTGCATGCATGAGGCCCTGGGTTCGATTCCTCAGCACCACATAAGAAAAAAGAAAAAAGCTGGAAGTGGTGCTGTGGCTCAGGTGGTAGAGCACTAGCCTTGAGCTGAAGAGCTAAGGGACAGTGTCCAGGCCCAGAGTTTAGACCCCCACGACCGGACCCAAAAAAAAAAAAAAAAAAAAAAAAGAAAAGAAATCATCCTATAAATGTGTTAGAAACAATCGCATGAAAGAAAAAAAACATTTTAATACATATCTTAGGGTTAATTTCCCTAACATCAACTTAACTGACCTTTTCTACTTGACTCAGACATATACTAGATATTGCAACTAAGGGAAACCATGGGACCTATGTTTCTTTGGGCCTGGCTTACTTCACTTAATATAATTTTTTCCAAGTCTTTCCATTTCCTACAAATGGGGCAGTGTCATTCTTTCTGATGGAGGCATAGAATTCCATTGTGTATATATACCACATTTTCTTGATCCATTCATCTACTGAGGGGCATCTGGGTAGATGAGTGGTTTTACTCCTCATGTCTTTCGCCATGAGGTGCTGTCACTGTATGTCACAAAGCAATGGTTCCAACTAACCTTGGGTCGAGACCCCCCAAACACAAAGTGTTTTGTAAGTTATTATCAGTATTTGTTATAGTGATGGAAAAATGAAACTCTCTCTTTACGGTCTCTGAGGAATTCTAAAGGAAATATGCTAGTGAGAGAGGGTACAATATTGAAGGTGACAGTAAGAGAGTGCTCAGAGCTTTTCACCAGGGCCAAGGTCTAGAACTCAGTGTTGACACTGCAAGGGCCACTAGAGGGTGCTGTTGCTCGGGGTTCCGGAGCTCAAGAGACATCAAATTTAGCCAGAGAATTCTTAGCTTGCCAAGAAGCCAAGGCCAGAGAAAAGTCATTTTCTTTCTTTCTTTCCTTTCTTTCTTTCTTTCTTTCCTTCTTTCTTTCTTTCTTTCTTTCTTTCTTTCTTTCTTTCTTTCTTTCTTTCTTTCTTTCTTTCCTTCTTTCTTTCTTTCTTTCTTTCCTTCTTTCTTTCTTTCCTTTCTTTCCTTTCTTTCCTTCTTTCTTTCCTTCTTTCTTTCTTTCCTTCTTTCTTCCTTTCTTTCTTTCTTTTTCCTTCTTTCTTTCTTCCTTCCTTCCTTCCTTCCTTCCTTCCTTCCTTCCTTCCTTCCTTTCTTTCCTTTCTTTCTTTCTTTCTTTCTTTCTTTCCTTCTTTCTTTCTTTCTTTCTTTCTTTCTTTCTTTCTTTCTTTCTTTCTTTCTTTCTTTCTTTCTTTCTTCCTTCCTTCCTTCCTTCCTTTCTTCCTTCCTTCCCTCCTTCTGAAAATACCGTAGAGGGGGGGTTACAATTAAATGGGCAATATAGTGAGTACATTTCTTATCAAGCATTGTTGCCTCCTCTGTTTCCCCTTCCCATCCCTTCCCCCCTTCCCCCCTCCCCCGCCCCCCTCTCCCGCCAAAGTTGTAAAGTTCGTTTATCGACATAATGCCTTGTACATCTCATTGTTGCAATGGGTCCACCTGTTCAAATAATTTGTTTTTTCCCTTCCCCTCCACAAATTATACCAACATCAAATACAGTGAAAACAGGGGTTATACTGTGGGGGAGGGACATACAAAGCAACAAATAAATCATCTTATAAATATGTTAGAAACAATTGCATGAAAGAAAAAAAACATTTGAATCCTTATCTTGGGGTTCATTTCACCTAGCATCAACTTATCTGAAAGTTTCTGTTTGTCTCAGACATATACTAGTTATTGCAAATAAGGGAAGCCATGGGACCTATGCTTCTTTGGGCTTGGCTTACTTCACTTAATATAATTTTTTCCACGCCTTTCCATTTCCTAACAAATGGGGCAATGTCATTCTTTCTGATGGAGGCATAGAATTCCATTGTGTATATATACCACATTTTCTTGATCCATTCATCTACTGAGGGGCATCTGGGTTGGTTCCATATCTTAGCTATGGTAAATAATTCTGCTGGTAGCTTTAGTGTGGTCTTGTTTGTGATCATTTGGGTAAGTGCCAAAAAGTGGGATTGCTGGGTCATAGGGGAGCTCTATGTGGAGTCTTTTGAGGAACCCCCATACTACTTTCCAAAGTGGTTGAACAAGTTTACATTCCCACCAACAATGCAGTAAAGTTCCCTTCTGTCCACATCCCCTCCAGCACCTGCTGTTATTAGAGTTTTTGATTATAGCCATTCTAACTGGGGTGAAGTGGTATCTCAATGTTGTTTTGATTTGCATTTCTTTTATGGCTAGGGAGGTTGAGCATTTCTTCATGTGTCTATTGGCCATCCTTCCTTCTTTCCTCTTCAGAGAAGTTTCTCTTTAAGTTTTTTTTTGGGGGGGGCAGTCTGGTCGTGGGGCCTGAACTCTAGGCCTGGGCACTGTCCCTCAGCTCTTCAGCTCAAGGCTAGCGCTCTACCACTTGAGCCACAGCGCCACTTCTGGCTTTTTTCTTTTTGCTTATGTGGTGCTGAGGAATCAAACCCAGGGCCTCAGGCATGCAAGGCAAGCGCTCTACCACTGAGCCACCTTCCCAGCCCCTCTCTTTAAGTCTTTAGCCCACTTATTTATTGGGCATTTGTTTCTTTGAGGATTTGTTGATTCTTCAAGGAAATAGAAGAGGCAATCCAAAAATTCATATGGGACAATAAAAGACCCTGAATAGCAAAAACGATCCTTAACAGAAAGAACAGTGCTGGAGGAATATCAATACCAAATTTCAAACTCTACTACAAAGCCATAGTAATCAAAACAGCTTGGTACTGGCACTAGAACAGACCTCAGGACCAATGGAATAGAATTGAAAACCCAGAAATGAACCTACAGGCCTATAGCCATCTAATCTTTGATTAGGGAGCTAAAAAAATAGAATGAGGGCTGGGAAGGTGGCTCAGTGGTAGAGCACTTGCTTTGCATGCATGAGGACCTGGGTTCGATTCCTCAGCACCACATAAGCAAAAAAGAAAAAAGCCGGAAGTGGCGCTGTGGCTCAAGTGGTAGAGTGCTAGCCTTGAGCTGAAGAGCTGAGGGACAGTGCCCAGGCTCAGAGTTAAGGCCCCATGACCGACCCCCTCCCCCAAAAAAAAATCGAAGGGAAGAAAGACAGCCTCTTCAGTAATGATGCTGGCAAAATTGGTTAACTACTTGTAGAAAACTAAAGCTAGATCCTTATATTCACCCTGCACCAGAACCAACTCCAAATGGATCAAAGACCTTGGAGTCAAAGCAGACACTCTGAAACCGTTACAGGATGGAATAGGAGAAACCCTAGGTCTCCTTGGCACAGGCCGAAATTTTCTTAATAGAGACCCGGAAACACAACAAATCAAAGAAAGGTTGGACAAATGGGATTTCATGAAATTGCAGAGCTTCTGCATGGCAAAGGACATAGCTAGCAAGATCAGTAGAAAGCCCACGGATTGGGAGAAGATCTTCACTAGCCATACAACGGACAAGGGTCTCATTTCTAAAATATACCTGGAACTCGAAAAGGTCATTTTCAAAACTCCTTTGCCTGATCTGGTGGAGCAGAGAAGCAGACCTAGGGTACAATGGACTGGTGACTTCCTGCAGGGGCTCTGGGCAATGTCTGGGAATCCATGAACCTGAGCTCAGGGTGATCATTTCTTCATGGCTACTTGTGAAGCCAGTAAATAAATTCCCTACTTTCAGGAATCCTACAGTGGAGTCATGAATTATGTACAGAAAAGAACCAGGAAGTAAAATAATGAGTATGATCTAAAGGCAGAGGTGCTGAGTGCTGGTGACTCTCCCCTGTAATTTTGGCTACTCAAGAGGCTAAGATGAAGAACACAGTTCAAACCCAGCCTGGGCAGGAAAAGTCTGTGAGACTCTCATCTTCAATTAACCACAAAATATCAGAAGGTTCAAGTGATGGAGCATAGCCTTGAGCAAAAAGCGCAGGGATAGTGCTAAGGCCCTCAGTTCAAGCCTCAATATTAGCACAAAATAGAAATAAGTAGATAAATGAAATAAAAATAAAATAAAACAAAGAGATGGTGTAGAAGCCCTGATAAAGTGGTGGCAGGTGGGCACCCATGGCTCATGCCTATATTCTTAGCTACTTGGGAGCTGACATCTGAGGATTGCAATACAAACAGACAAATCTGAGTATCTTATCTCCAATCAACTGGCAAAAAGCTAGACTGAAGGTATGACTCAAGTAGTATAGTACCAGCCTTGAGCGAAAGAAAAGAGCCAAGTGAGAGTACAAGGCCCTGAGGTCAAGCCCCAGTATTTGTACAAAAAATAAAATAAGATTTGATAAACAAATAAGGTTCAATAAATGCAGTAAGCAGTTGGGACCATGTTAAGATGAGAGCAAATCATGAAACAAGTAGGAGTTAAAGAGGGGAAAAAAAAAAAGAAGGTCCTTCTAAGCACTCACTAGGGAGCAACAGTCTTCCCCACCAGGACTTTGTCTCCTGGAAATAACCACTCCAGTTTGCTTTCTAGAAAAAAATTAAAGAAAATTTTTGGTACTGGTCCTGCGGCTTGAACTCAGGGTGTAAGTTCTGTTCCTGAACTTGTTTTTGCTCAAGACTAGCATTCTACCACTTGAGCCACAGTACCACTTCCAGCTTTTTGGTGGTAAGCTGGAGGTAAGAGTCTCACAGCTTTTCTGCTCAGGCTGGCCTCATAACTCAGCCTCTTGAGTAGCTAGGATATCAGGAGTCAGCCACCAGCTGCTGGCTTGGTTTTAGAAATTTTTAAAGCAAGGGGAAAGCATAGGGAATCCATAGGGAGATAATTATTTCCTGATAGTCGGAAACTAGCATCTGTGATGAATGATATATAACAGCCTGTAGTACAAAGTCCAAGAACAGGTATTTATTTTAATGTATTTGTTTTAATGTATTACTAGCATTTAATAAATTGTCTGAAGTGAGAGGTTTCATTGTGATATTTCCATACATACAGATAATGAAACTTGGATCATAATCACACTATTACTCTTTCTTATCTTCCCTGTCCTCCCTTCCTCTATCTCCCCCACTTACAAAAACTTTTTTTGTTGTTTTAGATACTGGAGATTGATAGTCAGGACCTCACACCAGGTGTTCTACCACTTGAGTCACACCTCCAGTCCTCTTGCTTTTAATTTCTTTTCCAGATAGTAACTCATTTGTTCTTGAGAAAAGACTTGATTAAGTGGATAATTGCCCTAAGTTGTTTAGGACAATTGAGAGTTGTTATAGTTCTTACATTATTATTATTATTATTATTATTATTATTATTATTATTATTATTATTATTTATTATTCATGGGGCTTGAATTCTGGGCCTGAGTGCTGTCCCTCAGCTCTTCAGCTCAAGGTTAGCGCTCTACCACTTGAGCCACAGTGCAACTTCGCATTTTTCTGGTGGTTTATTGGAGACTTTCCTGTTTGGGTTGGCTGTGAACCATAATCCTCAGATCTCAGCCTCCTGAGTAGCTAGGATTACAGGAGTGAGCCACCAGCCACAAGTTCTTACATTATTTAGGCCATATCAGTTCTGGTAGACATCATCAGAACTGATGCTTTACAAATGTGAGTGTTAAAATAATAAGGGAAAACACTGAAAAGAGAATTTAACTACAATTTTCAATGTGTCATGAGAAAAAAAAATGAACAAAAGAAATTCAATTTATCCAAAACCAGAGAGAGAGAGAGAGAGAGAGAGGAAGGAGAAGGTGGAGGAAGAGGAAGAGGAGTAGCAAGAGGAGGAAGAGAGAGAAGGAAGAATAATTAGAAAGCAAAGAAAACAAAAGACAAAATAAAATAAAACAGCAGGAATCAGTTGATGTCACAATGAATGAGTTAAATGTGCTTCACTGAGATGGAGATTCTTAATTAATCAATTAATATATCAATTGACTATATATAAAAGATAAACCAGGGGCTGGGAAGGTGACTCATGCCTTGCATGTATGAGGCCCTGGGTTTGATTCCTCAGCACCACATAAGCAAAAAGAAAAAAGCTGGAAGTGGCACTGTGGCTCAAGTGGTAGAGTGCTAGCCTTGAGCTGAAGAGCTGAGAGACAGCGCCCAGGCCCAGAGTTCAGGCCCCACGACTGGACCCCCCCCCAAAAAAAAGATAAACCAAATGCAAAACAATATAGCGATGTTAAAAATAACAGGATAGAAAAAGCTCTACCAGTGAATATCAAATAGGAACAAGGCTGAAATGGTAATGAAGAAATGACAGGAGGTTCAATGGGCCTGTGTGTCTCAATCTTGGATGATGAGCCACCTGAAAGTGAGGGATCAATGGTGGGAGGGTTCCACAAGACCCTGCAAAACCACACTAATTGCTCTTGAAGAGAATCAACCAGAAACATCCCAATCACCTTAATACCATTCATCAGACCCTGACCTTTCCCTCCACCCCTGGGAAGAAGGAAGCCAGCACAGGAAGACAGAGTTGTTTACACTCCTTCGACCTGCTGCAGACTTCCATGGCTGGTACCGACCCAAACTTCAGGAAGGGGAAAACAAAGTCAAATGGACTCCTTTTCACACTGGACTTGGACTCTCAATGTCAAAACACCAACAAAAGACAATGTATACCTTTTGTAGGAGTGATTAGAACTGAGAACTGTCCAGGATTTTATCCAAAGACAGAGAATGGACTGGTTAATGTAGTAAATTTACTAAGGCGTGGTAGAACAGAATACATCAGTTTCCTAGGTGTATCCCATTCAACTCAGCTCATTCTGTTAGAATTGTACTCCACCTTCTAGATACACAACTCCAGTCCCCTCACCTGTCCCTTATGTTCACAAGCCTCCCCGCCCCCATCCCTAAATTGCTTTTAACCACAGGATTAAAGAAAGGGTGCTATGTGACCTTTAGAAGGTCCCCCATTTTCCCTGCATTCCAATTTACCATCTGCTGCATGCAGATAAACGTGTCTACCTTGATGATTAAATAAAATAATGCCGATCAGTTTCTTAACATGGCATATGGCACAAAATAATAAATGTCAAAAGAAGATTAGTGATAAGATTATGCTACCAACGGTTGCATCTTTCTTTTTTGGTCTTTTTGTCTTCTCTTTCTCTTTTCTCTCTTTCTCTGGTTGTTGTTGTTTTTTCAGTACTGGGGTTTGAACTAAGGTCTTGCACTTTGCTAGACTAGTCTCCTACCACTTGAGTCACACCCTCAGC
Organism: Dipodomys merriami; assembly: GCF_024711535.1. Taxonomy (NCBI): domain Eukaryota; kingdom Metazoa; phylum Chordata; class Mammalia; order Rodentia; family Heteromyidae; genus Dipodomys; species Dipodomys merriami. The sequence goes on from NW_027202271.1 coordinate 11,025,761, forward strand.
CCTTTTTTACTCAAATTGATTTCTTTTGTTTTGTTTTGTTTTCAAATAGAATTTCTTATCCTTCTGCCAGGTTGAACTCAAACAATGATATTCCTGATCTCTACCTCCTGAGTAACTGGGATTATAGGTGTGAGCTACTATGCCTAGTTGCCAATGAATCATTCAGGGCAGATAAAATGAACTTTCTCTGTGACACTTCATATTAGCACATATAAAAGTTCAGGATAAGTTGCCTGATGATGATGATTATAATGATAATGAAATGGTTAACAATGACAATGATTGTGGCAAGAAAGATACCTCAGAATTGTAACAACTGAAAGCAAATAGCCCAGAAAAAAAAATACTAGTGTTGATAATGGAGCCCTGTAGATTATTATCAGGGATTAACCATAACAGGTCTATGAACTTGAGAAACTATAACTGGAGATTGGGCTCAAATCCTTGGTAGCCCAAGTTCAACATCAATTCCATGTAGAGAAAACCCAAGCACATAATTGATGGTGGCCAGTAGAGAATATATAAAGAAATAATCTCCAAATTGGAGGCCAGTGGCTCACACTTGTAATCCCAGCTACTCAGGAGGCTGAGGCTTAGCATCTCAGCTCCCAGCCAGTCAGGAAAGAAGGTCTGTGAGATTCTTATCTCCAATTAATAGCCAGAAAAAGTAGAAGTAGAGCTATGACTTAAGTGGTGGAGCTCTAGGCTTGAGCAAAAAAGCTCAGTGAGAGGACCCAAGCCCCAGGACTGGCATACACACATACACAATAGAATACCTTCCATTCCTTCGGTGTCAATCTGACACCTTCAGTCTTCTCAGCTCTTAGACATGGAGCAGTGTGCCATCAATTTAAATAGGAACAATGGCAATAAATCTGTTCAATCGAACCTTAGCACCATCCCACATAATGTTGTGGACATTAAAAGAAAATGAAAATATCTAAAGGCTCAGGAAACCAAAATTTGAAAGAAGCGATGGGTTCTATAAAATGAAGTGCTTCTGCCAAAACCAATTGTAGTTTTGATAGGATTATAAAATTACTCCCTTTCGGAATCGCAGTTGCGTATGAATATCATCAGATCATTTGCCAAACCCTCATGCACTTTCAATAATTCAGATTAGACTTAAACATGAGTAATCACAAAATGAACCAGGCTCAGTGAAAACTGGAGGAGGGTCTGTAGATAAGGAAAACTCCAAATGGGGCTTACCTGGGTTTAAAATCTTTCTTTGATTTATTTACTTATTTTTTGAGCAGGTACTCAGGGCCTGGGCACTGTCCCTGTTTTGTTCTGCTCAAGGTTTGTGCTCTGCCACTTGAGCCACAGCTCCACTTCTGACTTTTTTCTGATTAATTGGAGAGAAGAATCTCACAGACTTCTGCCTGGACTGGCTTCAAACTGAGATCCTCAGATCTCAGCCTCCTAAGTAGCTAGGATTATAGGCATGAGCCACTAGTGCCTGAGCCACTAGTGCCTGGCTCATGTTTAGGATTTTGATCAATGGAATGGACGGTGGAGTAATAGGTAACACTATAAAATGTTGCATTGGGTCATTTTCAATAAATAATTTGAATATAAAACCAACAAATGACATTGCCCCATTTATTAGGAAATGGAAAGACTTGGAAAAATTTATATTAAGTGAAGTAATCCAAACCCAAAGAAACATAGGTCCCATGGTTTCCTTTATTTGCAATAACTAGTATGTGTCTGAGACAAGCAGAAAAGGTCAGATAAGTTGATGTTAGGGAAATGAACCCCAAGATAAGGACTCAAATGGTTTTTCCTTCTTGTGATTGTTTCTAACATATTTATAAGGTGATGATTTTTTTTTGTTGCTTTATATGTCCCTCCCCCACGGTATAATCTCTGTTTTCACTGTATTTGATGTTGGTATAATTTGGGGAGGAAAAGGGAAAAAACAAATTGTTTAAATAGGGATACATGTGGACCCATTGCAACGATAAGATGTACAAGATGTTATGTCGAAAAATAAACGTTACCACTTTGGCAGGGAGGCGGGGGAAGATGGGAAGGCAGGGATGGTAAGGGGAAACAAAGGAGGAGGCAACAATGCTTGATAAGAAATGTACTCATTACCTTGCTCATGTAATTGTAACCCCTCTGTACAGTATTTACACAATGAAAAACATTAATTAAAAAACCAACAAATGGAATGGAAATCCAGACACTTTAAAAATTATAGTAGGAAATAAAAACTTGCTCTTTACATTGGAAAAATTCAGTGAAAACATGGGTTTCACAGGATTTGTTAATATATGGCTTTGTCTAAGAGGCCATTGATGATAGTAAACAGATTGTTCTATATAAATTCAGGGTTATAGTTGATCAAGTTGATGTCTGAATAGTTCGTAATGCGGGGACAACCGAGAACTGGGAACTGAAATAATAACTGAGTAATAACAGGATTATAACTTGTGATAATGGCCTGTATAAATTAATTGAGAGTCAGATTTAACTTTCCATACAGCTGTGATTCTTCTTAAATACTTTGATAGCAATTTTTAAAATGAACGTGAGAGATATGGGTTGAAAGTGGTTAAGGACCATCTCTGGGGGCAGGGGTAGCTAGAAAGAAAATAAAGTGTAATAAATATAGGGCCCAGATTGCTAAAGAGTCCTCTGAGATCTCTGGTTGTATAAGCCTTCTATGTATTTTATTGTAGACATAGTTGAGACAATATAATTTGGAAATGGAATAAATATGTGCAAATAGATCAACATTACTTATCAAAATTATTACCAGTTAGATTCAAATGTTTAAAGTTTAAAAAATCTTGCCAGGTGGCTTTAATCCTAGCTACTCAGAAGGCTGAGATCTGAAGTTTTGCCAGCCGGGGCTGACAAATCCAAGAAACTGTTATTTCCAATTCACCAGCAAAAAGCTATAAGTGGAGCTGTGGTTCAAAGTGGTAGAGAGTCAACCCTGAGCGAAAAAGCCAAGTGAGAATATAAGGCACTGAATTGAATTCCCATTATCAACACACACACACCACACACACACACACACACACACACACACACACACGTCTCAAGAGGAGTAAACTGAAGCGCAAAGTGCTTTCCATTTTTGTCCCAAGTAGCCACTGGGCAAACTATGACAATCATGTGGCAACTGTGGTTAATAACTTGGACTGCCGCTGAACTCCTGATTCTACTGTCTTATGGTAACCTTAACACATCTCTCTTTTTCCATGTTTTGATTTGTAAATAGCTCCTGCTTCATGATGTTAGTGAGCATGTATAAAATGCCTAGAACAGTTAATGTCATATAGTAAATATTCAATTATTTTACTCTTTGTAGAGTTAACCATATTCCTTTGTTCTTTGTATCTCCCTGATATTGGTTGCTGGAGTCAAAGTTTTAATCAGACCTCAGTTCAACTGTCTTTCTAGATTGTGTTGTTCTTTTGTTAAGAAACTCATGCTATCTGCTTATTTCTAGATTTTGGTGATTTCTTCAACTGCTGATGACCATAATCTAAGCTATTGGTTTATTAGGAGTTGCAAGTGGTGATTAATTATAAAATATTTCTACTGAAATCTTCCTCTATCTTCATTCATTTATTCAGTGCTGATACTGGAGCATGAACTCAGGGTCTCAAACTCTGGCTTAGCTTTTCCCCTCAAGGCTGGTGCCCTAGCACTTGAGCCACAGCTCCACTTCCAGCTTTTGTTGCTGTTTCATTGGAGATGAGAGTCTCAGCCTTATGCCAGGACTGGTTTCACATGGCAGTTCTCAGATCTCAGCCTCCTGAATAGCTAGAATTACAGGAGTGAACTACTGATGACAAGCTATCTTCTACTTTATAACCCAGGACACAATTTATGTAAGAAAGGCAGAATTAGTGGTTGATTTCTTCTTTTTTATTTTATTCTGTTTTATTTTGTCAGTCATGGGGCCTGTGCACTGCCCCTGGGCTCTAATGCTCAAGGCTAGCGCTCTACCACTTTAAGCACCACTTCTGGTTTTTGAGTAATTAATTTAAGAGTCTCACAGGGACTTTTCTACTGGCTTTGAACTATGATCCTCAGATCTCAGCCTCCTGAGTGGCTAGGATTACAGGCATGAACCATAGGTGCTCAGCTATTCTTTTATTTTTTAGCCACTTTTAAAAATCATTTGTCCATCAACATAGCCTAAATCAATTTGACCTCTTTTTCTTTGTCAATATTATTATAAACTCATTAATTTAAACATATTTGATGTATTTGAATCCACTGCAGCTATTATACTCCTTGGGTCTCAAAGTTGATCATCTCTGACTGGTGAAGTCTCTTTCAGTGGACTGCTGATCCTTCAGGCACAGTAATGTTGGCTTTGAGCATTTCCTTACAGTCCTGCAATTCCTGTCTCAGCCCCGGAAATGTCATTTTTCCTCAAGAACCCTGTTATTTTTTTAATGGGAAATTATATTTAAAGAATGCAATGTGGGTGGACTTTTTAAGGAACAGAGCTAAGAAATGTTTTATTCTGTGTGTATGTATATATGCATGCATGCATATATGTGTGTATGTATGTATGTATGTATGTAAAGAGAGCTGAGAGCTGAGGATCACAGTTCCAAACAAGCTTGAGCAGAGCAGTTTGTGAGACTTTTTCACCAATCAACCAGCAAAAAACCAGAAAGGAAGATAGGGCTCAAGTAGTAGAGCACCTGCCTTGACCTAAAAAGCCAAGTGAGAACACAAGGCCCTGAGATCAAACTCCAGAACCAACACAAAAACAAACAAAGCAAAAGCAATACAAAATGGTAAATTGGGTGACATTGTCCAAAAAAAAATATACTCTTTACCTGACTTACGTAACAGTAACCCCTTTGCACATCACCTTTGTAATAACAAATTTTTAAAAATGGTAAATTAGAATACGGTTGATAATGATACTGCACATTCAAGATTTCAGTACTTGTATATAAACTGTTCTCTTTCATCTGCAGTTTCTCTCATGGCAAAATTCTTGTTTAACAAGAGCAGTAACATGATAGAATTAAAAACACTTACAGATAGCCAGTCATTGTTTGCTGTATTCCACACCATCATCTCTGAATAACAATCCCTGTATTTCTGCCAACAGTAACATCACTAGAAAGAATCTGAGGTTTTATTTAACTTTTTTTACACATCTTTTTATGACACTGGAACTCTGCAGTAGCCAAGAATGTTTGAAAATCATTTGAAATTATAGTGCTGGGTTGTTCTACCATCAGCTGGATGGTAGATACATATTTAGAGTCATTTATTTGGTATCATGTTTTAGAGTTTTTATCTTTGCTTTATAGTAACTGAATTATTTATAGTCTTCCAAAGACAGATCTATATTTAAAAAGGCCCAAGTTGGGTTGTGATGTTATATGTATATTATTTCAGTACTTAGGAGGCTGAGAAAGGAGGTTAGTGAGTTCAAGGCCGCCCTTAGTAACAACCAACCCTGTCCAAAAAGAAACAAAACATGCCAGGCACTGGTAGCTCACAACTGTAATCACAGCTACTTAGGAAGATGCAATCTGAGGATCACCATTCAAAGGCAGCCTTGGCAGGAAAGTCTGAGAGACTCTTATCTCCAATTATCCACCAGAATGCTAGAAATGGAGTTATGGCTCAAGTGGTAGAGTGTTAGTCTTGAGAAAAAAAGCTCAAGGACATTGCCCAGGCTCTGAGTTCAAGCCCTAGGACCAACACACACACACACACACACACACACACACACACACACACACACACACACACACACACACACACACCAAGAAATAACACAAGATTTGTGCCAACAAGCCCAATGCTATTTCCCTCTCTCCTTCATACATGACTACCACCAAAATATTTAAGGGTTATTTCATGTGGGTGCACGGGCACGTGTGTGTGTGTGTGTGTGTGTGTGTGTGTGTGTGTGTGTGTATGCCAGTACTGAGGCTTAAGCTCAAGGTTGGCACTCTACTACTTCAGCTTTTTGGTGGTTAATTGGAGAAAAAAGTCTCATGGACTTAGCTGCCCAGGCTAGCTTTGAACTGTGATCCTCCGATAAAAGCTTGAGTATATACACATAAATATATATATATATATATGTGTATATATACATACATACAATATATATCTTGTAGTATATACATACATATATAAGTATATATTTATATACTTATATATATATATATATACTTATATTCTCTCTCTCTCTCTCTCTATATATATATATACATATATATATATATATATATATATATCTGCATCATTATCACCTGGGTACTTATGCTATGGATGCAGATCCTTTGGCACTACTAACTGAAGCAAAACTGACTGGAACAGAAAGAGGAAGCCAACTTAGCAACCTCTGTGTTTATAAGATCTCCAAGCTGGGTGCCACTGACTCATGCCTGTAATACTAGCTACTTAAGAGGCTGAGATTTGAAGCTGCAAGTTCAAAGCTAGTTTGGGCAGAAAAGCCAATAATACTCCATCTCCAATTAACAAGCATGAGCCCTGGTAAAAGGTGTGGCCCAAGTGGTAGAGTGCCAGATACAAGCAAGAAAGCTGTGAGAAAGATAGGGTTGAAGCTCTGAGTTCAAGTCCTGATACCATCAATGTCTCCACATAATTCTGAGTTACTGAAGGTCTGAGAATTGCTGGACTATTGTTTCTTCCATCGACTCTGTCTAGATGAACATCAAGATCATTTTCAATCTTTTTCTATTACAAATAGTTTAGTAATGAATTCTTTGAACTGTTATATCTAGGCATTGTTTCTTTGGGATTGATTTCTAGATGTTGAATCTCAACTGAAGGAAAAATTAATGTATAATTTTGCTTTTTTTCTTTCAAAATTGTGTGTGTGTGTTTATGAAAAAGAGAGAGCAAGGGCAAGAGTGTGAGAGCGTATAGGGGCTTAAACCCAGGACCTCTCCATCTTCACTTAGTGTTTGCTCAAGGCTGGTGTTCTACCACTTGAGCCACACTTAACATCTCTGCCTTTTTTGCTGAGTAATTGAAGATAAGAGGCTCTTGGATTTCATAGCTTGGGATGGCTTTGCACCATGATCCTCAGATCTCAGCCTTCTGAGTAGCTAGGATTACAGGTATGCACAGCCAGATCTCAGCTTGCTAAATTATTCTTTTTTTTTCTTTTTCTTTTTCTTTTTTTTGTCCAGTTGTGGGGCTTGAACTCTGGTCTTTGGCGCTGTCCCTGTGCTCTTCAGCTCAAGGCAAGCACTCTACTGCTTGAGCCACAGCCCCACTTCAGGTTTTCAAGTGGTTTATTGAAGATAAGAGCCTCATGGACTTTCCTGCTGAGCTGGCTTTGAACCACAATCCTCAGATCTCAGCCTCCTGAGTAACTAGGATTATAGGTGTGAGCCACCAGTGCCCAGCTAAATTATTCTTTAGTAAAGGAAAATTTCATTTATAGTTTGGCTAGATTTCGCCATATTTAGTGTTTCTATTTCTTGAGACCTTTCCAACAGGTTACTTTGTCAAAGCTTTGTGTATTTGCCAATGTAAGGGTAAGAAAATTTATATAAATGAAGTTTCTAATTGCATTCTTTATGGTTGGCCACATTTGCATTTTTCCCCTGGGCTCTAGTCCATTTTCCTATGTGGGCAATGAAATGTTCATTCTCATTTGTGAAGCTGTTTATTCCTCTTTTTCATGTGATACATGTTGCAAATATTTTATTCCCACTTATTTTTTTGGTTTGTTTAGCATGTCTCCAAGCAAATTTTTTATTTTTATTTTTTTCACATTGAAAAATAATTCTTTTTATTATTTTTTTATTGTGAAAATACTGTACAGAGGGGTTACAATTACATGGGCAAAATAATGAATACATTTCTTATCAAGCATTGTAGCCTCCTCCTTTGTTTCCCCTTCCCATCCCTTCCCATCCTCCCCCTGCCCCCCACCCAATCCTCCCAGCTCTCCCCCTCCCCCCCACACCAAAGTTGTAAAGTTCGTTCTCAACATAACGACTTGTACATCTCATTGTTGCAATGGGTCCACCTGTATCCCTATTTAAACGATTTGTTTTTCCCCTTCCCCTCCACAAATTATACCGACATCAAATACAGTGAAAGGGGTTATACTGTGGGGGAGGGACATACAAAGCAACAAAGAAATAATCTTATAAATGTGTTAGAAACAATCGCATGAAAGAAAAAAAAACATTTGAATACATATCTTAGGGTTCATTTCCCTAACATCACCTTATCTGACCTTTTCTGCTTGACTCAGACATATACTAGATATTGCAAATAAGGGAAACCATGGGACCTATGTTTCTTTGGGCCTGGCTTATTTCACTTTATATATTTTTTTCCAAGCCTTTCCATTTCCTAACAAATGGGGCAAGAAAACAATTTTCATGTAATGGAATGTTCTTCAACTCACACCTTCCTTACTTTTCAATGTCTTCAGTATCTCTAGAGTCTTACAGGAGAGAGGTGCTTTTGTCAGAAGAAGGCATTGTGGGAATGGGTAGCCATGATACACAGTGATAAGTAAATCACTGCTGTTGGAATTTAGTGTGAGGTGCTTGGATGCTGTCTAATTTCTCTAGTAGCTTCATGATGGTTAGCAGGTGTTCAATGGCGTTGGCTGGGAAGGGGTTCAAGCTGGGCCTATTACATTCTCTCTAGGCTGTGTTCTGATTCTCTGCCTGGCTTCTAAACAAATAGAGGCATTAATGCAGCTTTTATAATACATTGCTGCCTCTCACTGTGCTTATTTGTAAAGCAATTCGTGGAATAAAAATAGATAGACCCCTGACACATGGGAGGCCTCTGGAAATGGGCAAAGTGGATTATATTCAGTCCCCTGGAGGGAGCCAATTAAGAGAAGTCAATGAAAATTCGGTTACCCATTTAGATATTGTGCTTCCCTTTCCTTACAGGTGCATAGCAATCACCAATGTGACTCAAATAGCTCCACTGTCTCTTTTGTGGCAATTCTGTAGCTCAGCTGCAATGAAGAACTTCACAATGTAGTTGTTGCAATCTGCTCTTATGGAGATGGTGTTCATGGACACAAAGGGGGAGAACTTTATTGTGGAAGTCAATTCATATGTAATATCCTATTAAGGGGGCAGTTTAAAATATGTAAAGAGCTATAAGTCCTGGACAGACACATTGATAATTTCATCCATTTGGTTTTTTTCCCCCCATCTATTTGTTTTGTCTTTCAAGTCTGTAAGGCTTTTCCCACATAATGGTCTTCTTTAGGCTTATAGTAATTACATGTAGTAGATGGGACTTTGGATCCTTGTGTCAAATACAATTTTAAAAATTTAAGAAAAGGAATTTAGCCTGGATGCCTGTAATCCTAGCTACTCGAGAAGCTGAGATCTGAGGGTCACAGTTCAAAGGCAGTCCTGGCAAGAAATTCCATGAGACTCATCTCCAATAAACCACCAAAAAAAAAAAAAAAAAAGAGCCATTAAATGGAGCTATGGATCAGTTCAAGCCCCAGAACAGGCACCCCAAAATAAAGATTGGAGTCATGGTTTAAGTAGTAGAGCATCAGCTTGAGGAAGCTGAGCAAAAATTCGAGGCCCTGAATTCAAATCCCGGTACTAGAAAAAAAAAAAAAAGGAGATGATGTCCTCAATGGCACTTAGGACTTCCAGTAGCAGCAAGAGCAGGTGGAGAAGCACATACACCTTGTCTAACAGTAAGAGCAGGCCAAGGCTTCTGACTGACAGCTGTCAGGATTCTGAGACTACAACTATGCCCAATAGAGAGGAATTGGGAGAATTTGTCCTTGTATCCAGGAGGTCTTTTCATTGTACACCCCCCTCCCCCGCACAAACACTCAAAGTTTACTGAGCACTTACTATATACTTCTGGGTCCAGAGACATCTCATGTCTAGGCGAAGGAAATGAGCCAGCACAAGAAAACAGATGGGCAAGCAGTCAAGCTACTAGGCTAAGCCAAAGGTCAGGATTCCAAGCTCTGGGGAAATAAATGAGCAGGAGAGCTTGGCACAGAGCAGAGTTTTGTGACCTTAGACCTTCGGGAAAGCTGTGACTCGGGGGTCATCACAGGACCCTGAATCTGGGCCTCATATGTTACAAAAGAGACTTGGAGAATAGGAAATTAAGACATTGGGGCATAAATTCCAGCTTGCTTGGTTCTCTTTCTCTCTCCAGATGCCTCCAATTCTGCTACAGCAGCAGCACTTTGTTAGATTCTTTTGTCTCCTTTATTCAAGTTCTTTTTTTGTGTGTGGTACTAGATTTGAACTCAGGGCCAGGAGCTCCTTAGGCAGGCACTGTACCCTATTCCTAGCCCTTCTTGCTTTAGTTGCTTTTTTGGACAGGGCATCGCTTTGACACAGGTGATCTCAGACTGTGATCTTCTTGCCTATGCTTCCCACATAACTGAGATCATAGATGTGTGCCACCACATTTAGCTTATTGGTAGAGATGGGGAGTTTCATTAGCTTTTTGCTCATGGAACTGGAGGTATGGCTCAAGTTATAGAGTGCCAGCCTGAGGTGGAAAAAACTAAGCCAGAGTGAGAGGTCCTGAATTCAAGCCCCATTACTGGCACACACATATAACAACAAAAGAAAGAAGAAGAGAAAAAGGAAGAAGGAAGGAAGGAAGGAAGGAAGGAAGGAAGGAAGGAAGGAAGGAAGGAAGGAAGGAAGGAAGGAAGGAAAGAAAGAAAGAATTTAGCAAATTTAGCAAACTAGCTTTTTGCTTAGGCTTGTTTTGAACCTTTATCCTTTATCCTTCCAATCTCTGCCTCCCAAGTAGTTGGCTTACAGGTATGAGCCACCATGCCTGGAAGTACTTAACATATAAATTTCTGTGCTTTTTACTTCTCAGTAGGACTAGAAAACACTACATTTATATCTTAAAGTTCCAAAGTTCAGTTTTAAGTGAAATATAGGAAAGCAATTTATTATAGTAAAAACGCTGAGTATGGAGGTATAGGCCTGTAATCCCAGAATTCAGGAGGCTGAGGCAGGGAGGAGTGTAAATGTGGGCTAGCCTACACCTGTTTCAAAAACAAATGAAACAAGAATCAAGTTCAGTGGTTTAGAGTGCTTGCCTAGCATGTGAAAAGGCCTGGATTTAATAGCTAGTTCCACCAAAAATACCACAAACAAAACAATAACAGCTATATATACACACATAACCCAACAAATCACTACCAGAGTAATAGCTTTAAAACAATGCAAAGTGGGGCTGGGAAGGTGGCTCAGTGGTAGAGCATTTGCCTTGCATGCCTGAGGCCCTGGCTTCAATTCCTCAGCACCACATAAGCAAAAAGAAAAAAGCCGGAAGTGGCGCTGTGGCTCAAGTGGTAGAGCGCTAGCCTTGAGCTGAAGAGGTGAGGGACAGCGCCCAGGCCCAGAGTTCAGGCCCCACAACCAGACCCAAAAAAATAAAACAATAAAACAATGCAATGTAACAAATACAGGATGCAGACTAAAACTTAGATCCCAAATCTCATTCTGAAAGCACCAAGAACAACAACAACAAAAATCCAATTCAGTACTGAGTAGCAGCAAAGCAGAAAATGAAGTGCTATAATCTTATTTCACTACGAAAGGAGAATTTTTACACATTTTAAAGATCATGGTTTGATACACAGCCGCTTTAAACAACATTGAAATCATCCACCGTGTTTAATGTGTTTTATCCGCAAAGACATGCGATGCATTGTCTCTGTACATCGCAATTCAAATTTCATTCTTTAGTTTTCTGAAATGCATCAAATTCCAATAGCCTCTGGCTGCTTATGAAATATTTATTTAAAAAATATTCCATAAAAAAAGATCCAAACGGCAGCTGAGGTCATAAATAATTTAGCAAATGGAAGCCTGGCTTTTATTCCCAGACGGAGCCCACACCACAGAAATGGTGTTTTCCTTGAACCCCAAAAGCAAACTGTGAGAGAATTCTGGCGAAGCAGAATTGGGAGGAACAAACCAAAACCACAAGGCAAATAGCTCTTTTTTGTTTTATATCATTTGCATTTGGGACAAGAAATTTTGTCGTAAGCCATCATTTTTCTTTGTTTGTTGTTAGGGTTTCGTGTGTGTGTGTGTGTGTGTGTGTCTGTGTGTGTGTGCACGTGTGTGTGCGCGTGCGTGCGCCAAACCTGGGGCTTGAACTCAAGGCCTGGGCTCTGTCTCCTAGCTTTTTCTTTTGCTCAAGGCTAGTGCTCTATCACTTGAGCCACAGCCACACTTCCAGCTTTTTGGTGCCTCAGCTGGTTTTAAACTGTGATCCTCAGATCTCAGCTTCCTGAGGAGCTAGTATTACAAATGTGACCATCTATGTCTGGAACTCAATTATTATTTCTATAAAATGACACACATCTCAGCTATTTTGTCCCTTGAACCTCTTTCAGGTTAACACAGTGGCTCAAGCATTTTAGGGGGGCAATGGATTTCCTTTCACTGTTGTCCAATGAGTGATAGGATTGGTGGATGTGGTTTCACATTAAAGCTCGGGGTGGGGTTGTTTGGTAGCTATTTTAAAAGTACTTGGACTTGGATTCCTTTTTTAAAAAATATAATTGTATTGTTATTGTTAAGGAGTCACACTGAGTGATTACAGTTCCATAAGTCAAGGAATGAGTTCAGTTCTTCTGGGGCAATGTCACCTCTTCCTTAATTCTCTCCCAGTCCCTTCTGTCCCTGCCCACAAGTTGGTCGCACAGTTCATTTTGTACATAGTGTATATTGAATACCATGACTGCATTTGTTCATTCTCTCTCCTTCCATTTCTGTGCTCCCATTTGCCCTCCCCCCCAAAAAAAGACAAAAAACAGAAGCAAATGACAACAATGAAAACAATATCAACCAAAAAGAAACCAAAATCATGTTTTCATTTCCTGGAATTTGTTTTGGTGTCAAGTATTTTAGCTGTCCAGAGGAGTTACACCTTTGTCTCCCATGAGTCTCCTCCCTGCGTAAGATACCATAAAGTGACTGAATTATCAATCACTGGATTATAGTGTGGCCTAACTGTTCTGTAGTTCAACAAAAATTTTTCTTTTCCTTCCTTTTGTTCCTTTCTCTCCCCCGCCCCCCCTCAATCTCTTCCTTCCTTCCTTGAATTCTTTTAACTACTGTCTTGGACCTTGAAATACAATTTCCTAATATAAAGCACAATTTCTTTGCACCTGTAATTTAGATGTGTTTGATTCTACAGCCCCTCCTCACCCCACCCCTACACCCATTAGGGGCGTACACATACAGAAGTAATGAGCTTTAATGCATGATTCTTACCAGGTGCTCTAGGTCTGGATGCAGACTTTACAAATATGCATTGTCCCCTCTCATGCTGTCTTTTTCTTGACCTCTAGAGGCAAAGGCCTTGAATGAAATACTGGGTTGCATTATAAAGGCTCAGAGAAATCAGATGTTGACAGAGTTATCAATAGCTGGATTACAAGTACACAACTACATTATGGCCTAACTGTTCTGTGTTTCAACTGTTCTGTATTTTCTTTCCTTCTTTTCTTTTTTCCCTCTCTTCCCTTCTTTGTTTTCTTCCTTCCTTTCCTTCCCTCCTTTCCTCCCTCCCTCCCTTCCTTCTTTTTTCTCTCTTCTGCTGGTACCTAGTTTTAAACTAAGGACAACTTGGCATTTTTGCTCACAAATGGTCCTCTACCACTTGAGCTGTCCTTTTTTTTGCTGGTAAATTAGAGCTAGAGTCTTGCAGTCTGCTCTGCTTTGAACATTGAACCAGAGGTCTCAGCATCCTGAGTAGCTAGGATTGCAGGCATGAGCCATAGCACCTGGCCCAATGTGTCATTAGTTTCTGCTTTTTTTTACCCTGTCTATAAAAGCAGCTCCTTCTGCTCAACACACTGGAATATTTATTATGCTTTATGAAATGAAGTATTTCTGATATAGGAATAAAAAAATAGAGCTAATTTAAGCTCTCTAAATTGCTGTCATTTTTGCCCTTTAATATACGTTTATACTCACAGTAAAAATAAGTGGTTCTTTGAACTCTATGCACAACCTATTTTGGGTGGGGAGTTACAGGAACCCACCAACCAGCTCTTTGGGTAGTATGAGTTTGAAGTTGCCTTCTAAAGTAGGTGCCATCTTGGGGCACTGAATTCTTAACTTCCTTTCTTCCAGGTAGACTCTGTGTGTGTGTGTGTGTGTGTGTGTGTGTGTGTGTGTGTGTGTGTGCATGTGTGTGCACACATGCACGTGCACGTGCATACCTGTTGGTCCTGGGGCTTGAACTCAGGGGCTGAGAGGCTGTCCCTGAGCTTTTTTGCTCAAGGCTAGTGCTCTACCACTTGAGCCATACCTCCACTTCTGACAAAAAGCTGGAAGTAAAGCACCAAAAATGTAATTCATTGGAGATAAGAGTCTCATGAACTTTCCTGCCTGGGCTAGCTTTTGAACCATGATGCTCAGATCTCAGCCTCCTGAGTAGTGAGGATGACAGGTATGGGCAACTGGCATGTGGCCTTCTCCAGATAGACGGTTCTAAGAGCTGAGATGAAAGATAACTTGTATGTGTTTATAAATTTGGAGATGCTCTTGGTGTAGAAGAGACAAACATTTGGTCTCAGGAATGTTCTAAGTATAGAAAGAGATTATTCTTTATACTTATGAGTACAATGTGCACCCCCCCAACTGTCCCATAATTCAAGATAATATCTCTAGTTTAAATTTAGGTGACAGAATTCAAAACATTTCAATCTGCAATCTTAATTCTCCTTTAGCTTTCAATCTGCAGTCTTAATCCTCCTTTAGCATGTAAGTGGATGCAGTCACAGATCCCTGGAATAAGGTCCTAGCCATGCCCTCTCCCAGATGGAGAGTTTTATTTGAAGCATGTTGAGTTTAAATCTCTGGAATATGTCCAAGTAGAATTTCTTCTATGAATTGGAAAGAAGAATCTGGGGCTCAGTTTTTTTTTTAAATCTTAATCTGGTTTACAGATTTCAGGAGATAGTGATTACTTACAGGTGATGTTATAGAAAGTAGAAAAAGTCATTAGAGGGAGAAGAGAAGGAAAACAATGGGAAGAAAAGGAAAGTTTGGAAAAGTCAAGGATAGAAAACAAGCCAGGCACCAGTGGCTCACACCTATAATACTAGCTACTCAGGAGGCTGAGATCTGAGGATTCTGGTTTTGAAGCCAGCCTGGGAAGAAAGTCTGTGAGATTCTTATCTCCAATAAACTACTCAGAAAATGGCAGAAGTTGTGCTGTGGCTCAAGTGGTAGAGTGCTAGCCTTGAGCCAAAAAGGAGCCCAGGGACAATGCCCAGGCCCAGAGTTCAAGCCCCATGACTGGCAAAAAGAAAGAAAGAAAGAAAGAAAGAAAGAAAGAAAGAAAGAAAGAAAGAAAGAAAGAAAGAAAGAAAGAAAGAAAGAAAGAAAGAAAGAAAGAAAGAAAGAAAGAAAGAAAGAAAGAAAGGAAGGAAGGAAAGAAAGGAAAGAAAGAAAAGAAAAAGAAAGAAAGAAAGAGACAAAGAGAGAAAGAGAGAAAGAGAGACAGAGAGAGAAAGAGAAAAAGAGAAAGAAAGAAAGAGAAAGGAAGGAAGGAAGGAAGGAAGGAAGGAAGGAAGGAAGGAAGGAAGGAGGAAAGCAAATTTAGCATAGGGGCAAAATATATATTTGGGGGGGTAAGCTAATTCCAAGAGGAATTAGTTCAGGCTGCCTATTAATACTTGGGGAAGGAATGGGGAGAAGAATCGGATCAGAAGAAATCAGGTTTATTCCAGGGCCTCCAAACTGAGCGATAGAGGGCTTCCCCCTCACAAGTCCATCAGCAGTTTTTACCTGAGGGAAGGAGAAGCAGGGCAGAGGGCTGTGCTGAGAAAAATCTTTGTCATCCAGAGTATGTCTCCTTTCTTTGTTGTTATTTCTTGCACTTCAGAGACCATCTTAGCTGGGTGCTGGTGGCTCATACCTGTAATTCTAGCTACTCAGGAGGCTGAGTGTTGAGGATTGCCATTGAAAGACAGTCTGGGAAGGAATGTCTATGAGAATCTTATCTCCAATTAACCAGCAAAAGATGGCAACTGGAGGTATAACTCAAGTGGTAGAGTGCCAGCCTTGAGTAAAAATAAGTTAAGAGAAGATTCCCAGATCCTCAGTACTGCCCTCCTCCTTCAAAAAATACATGTTTTCTAAGATTCAGGAGTATGAGAGCTATTCACAGTCATGACAGTGGGCTGTCTTAGGGAAATGAGGGATCGTTACTTGGAAGAGTTTGGGGGAAGGCTCTGCACATGTGCCGATCTGCCATCCCATAATTCTAAGTATATGTGTGAAATACAGCGCATACGCATGCATGAAGAGTCTTAAGGTCGGGCTAAAGAGATATATGCAGGGCCCTCTGTTTAGGTTTTTCTACTCCTAGGGAGAAGTCCTAACTACAACTGACTACTAATTACTCACAGGAGAAGAGGCCAAATTCAGGTACTAGGGAGGAGATAGAACTCATAGGTGTTTTCTAGGGCAGGAGGATGAGATGGGGTTGGTTTCAGCATCTGTCACTAACCTGCCTCCATACCCCGTCAGCTCTCCACAGGTCAAAAAGATGAAGAATAGGAGAGACGAATGTCAGGCCTGGAATGGAAATGCTTCGTGTGCTAGCAGCCATGTGTCAGTTTAATCAAGGGGCAGGAAAACTAAAATACAGGCTGCAGAACATTCTAAAATTACAGATCATTCTGCTGAAAAAAAAAAGTACAGAGAGGAGCGTTCTGGCTTTCCTGGAAACTGAAAGACAACCTGAGTTGAATAGCAATTTACAGTAAATTGGATGGTGCCTATTGAGCTGTTTTGTAAGGAGAGCTAGGATTCAGGAAGGTTTGGGGACACTCAAGGTGAAATTAAGCAGATTAAAACCCCTCTCAGCCTTTTTAATGTAATAGGGAAAAGGGCAAATGGACCGATAGATTCACAATGAAGTTACCACGGTGTCTTCCAACTATCGTCATAAAGGAGAAAAGATTAATTCTGAGACTGACAATAGCTGTTGTTGTTTTTACTGTAGACAAGTAGAGAGAAAGAGCAAGAAAGCGAGAAACAGAAAGACACACACACACACATATGGGGAATTCTAACCTTGTATTAGGGTGAGACTTAATTGTCAGGCACTAAGTAATTATGAGATGCAAATTCTCACAAAAGACAAGTAAAAAAAGCAGAGATTTAGTTGATAAATAACTTTTAGCTGGGCATAATAATACATATAATCCCAGCACTCAGGAAGCTGGGGCAGGGGGAGGGCTAAAATTATCCTGCTCTTCTTCTTCTTCTTCTTCCTCCTCCTTCTCCTCTTCCTCCTCTTTTACCAACTTTTCTATAATTTGGATTACATTTTTGTAATTTCTATCATTTGGACTATGTCTACCTCTTTTGTCTATGTCTAAGTCTAGGTCTGTCTCTATCTATATCATTGTATTTCCCCTGAACAGTTTTAGTATTGAGAGAAGAGACTGGCTTGGCAATCCGGTTCAACATCCTCTCTTGTACAGGTTCTGCATCCCTCGTCATGACCTTGAGCAGGCTTGTGTGCTAGCTCCTAGTCATCTCATCACCAAGGCTTTGAGCAGTCTCATCTGGGCAGCCCATTGTCTCTTGCTAAGACAATTAGACCCCAGAGCTATGTGAAGGAACTGGTACCCAGCCTGAGTGGCTAAAGGATGCATGGAGGTTGTGTGGCGTCTTTGCTTGGGTCTGGGGACTAGTAGGGGCCACAGACTATCCAATGATCTCTAGAGATACCTTATTAGCCCTAGGCAGTACCCTCCCTGAGATGCCGCCTATCTAGTGGGAACTCTGCTTATCTTTTTCTCCAGTTGATCTTTGCCATTTTACTTCTCCCTATGTCCATGGACTCATTCTTTGAGACCATAAAGTCAAAGGCCCCAATCCAAGTGTGGTTGGTTTGGGTATCCTTAATTGTAGCTCCTTCAACTTCCTTCAACAGATTAATCACTCTAAGTTTGAACTTCCTTTAGGTCTGCTTAGTCCATCAAGCCTAGATTTGCCAGATTTAGTAGATAATACATGTTTAAATTATTTTCCTTGTGCCAGTCCTAGGGTTTGAACTCAGGGTCTAGGTGCTGTCCCTGAGCTTTTTGCTGTAGGGCTAGTACCCTACAGCTTGAGCCACAGCAACACTTTCAACTTTTTTTTTTTTTGGTGGTCGGGGGGGTAATTGAATTGGAAATAAGAGGCTCACAAACTTTCCTGCCTGGGCTAGGTTTAAACTACAATCCTCAGATCTCAGCCTCTTGATAACTATATTCTAGGTTATAATCAAAGCACATGAATTTTTTCATATAGTCTTTTTTTGGGGGGGGGTCCAGTTGTGGGGCCTGAACTCTGGGCCTGGGCGCTATCCCTTAGCTCTTCAGCTCAAGGCTAGTGTTCTACCACTTGAGCCATAGCGCCACTTCTGGCTTTTTTCTTTTTGCTTATGTGGTGCTGAGGAATCGAACCCAGGGCCTCAGGCATGCAAGGCAAGCGCTCTACCACTGAGCCACCTTCCCAGCCCTTTCATATAGTCTTGAAACAGCTCTTTGGGGGCAATTCTTTCCATTGCCCTCATGTAAAAAACACTTGAGGACAAAGGATGCTAAATAACTCGCTCAAAATCATACGGCAAATCAAGAACGTAGCCAAGACTCAATGCAGGTGCCTAAGTCAGAGCTGGTGTATTATGCTGCCATCCCAATTTAGTTGCTTCTTTTTGGTGATGAAGATTAATGTCATAGTAGCAACTTGGATGCATCCTGCTCATACACATTTAGTATCTCCTAAATGTGGTTGTGATTTTTTTTTCTTCTCACCTGTTACAGTTGAATATGAAATGTTCCCATAGGGCCAAGTGTTGAAAGCTTAGTCTTCAGCTGGTAGTGCTATTTTGAGAGGTGCTGGAGGAAATTGGACTGATCTCAAGGAAATAAGTAAATGGTGGCAAGGCTCAGGGTGGGGCCCTGCTCTCTCTGTCTCTCTCCCTCTCCTCCTCCCTCCCTTTCCTGGCCATGACAAGATGATTGCCTTTGCTCCTTCTCACCCTCCACTGATTTTCTTCCTCAACACATCTTAGAAACAATAAGCAAACCTACCATTACTGAAATCATATGCTAAAATAAATCTTTCCTCGTGTGTGTGTGTGTGTGTGTGTGTGTGTGTGTGTGTGTGTGTGTGTGCCAGTACTGAAGTTTGAACTGGTTAATTGAGGATATGAATCTTTCAGATTGAGCTATCTGCCCAAGCTGGCTTTGAACCACAATACTCAGATCTCAGATCTCTGGCTCCTAGACATATTTTATTTTATTTTTAGTTACTTTAGTTTTTATAAGGCTGGTCCCCTCTGAGGTTAAGAATGTTTCAGGTATCAATGACTAGGTTTGAAATAAGATAATCGCAGCATCTTTTCTAAAGCTTGTTTTTAAGTATTGCGTCCTGAGCTGCTCTTTCCTTCACTTGTCAGTAGGTGGCAGCATATTACACATTCCTCACAGTTAGAGGGGAAATAAGGTTTTTTTCAATAAATCCTGTTTTGGAAAAAACAGCCTTAATTGGAAGACAGAATGGTTCCCATAACTAATCCTCACTTTCTCATAAAAGTGTTCTTAAATTCTATGTATTATTTTGTATTTTCCATGTCTTTATTTGAAGTACTCCATTTGCTTGTTTATCACCCTTACTTCATTAAGGTATTAAATTAGCTTTATTTAGGTTTTCAGGAATACAGTTTAAGAGATGAAATGTTTAGTTGCTGAGTGCTAGTATCTAACACTTGTAATACTGGCTACTCAGGAGGCTGAGATCTGAGAATTGAGGTTCAAAGCCAGCCCAGGTAAGGAAAGTCATGAGACTCTTATCACTAATGAGCCATCATAAAGCTGAAAGTGGAGGTGTGGCTCAAGTGGTAGAGCACCAGCCTTGGGTGAAAAAGCTTCAGGACAATGCCAAGGCCCTGAGCTCAAGCCTCAATACTGGCACAATTGTAACTCCTCTGTACGGTATTTTCACAATAAAAAAAAAAAAATCTAAAAATATGCAGAGAAAAAAAAAGAAGTCTAGGAAGTCCAGTGCCGGAGGCTCACACCTGTAATCCTAGTTACTCAGGAGGCTGAGATCTGAGGATCCTGGTTCAAAGCCAGCCTGGGAAGGAAAGTCCGTGAGACTCTTATCTCCAATAAACCACTCAGAAAAACAAAAGTGGTGCAGTGGCTCAAGTGGTAGAGCGCTAGCCTTGAGCTGAAGAGCTGAGGGACAGTGCCCAGGCCCAGAGTTGAAACCTCACCACGGACCAAAATAAAAAAAAAAAAAGAACTCTAGGAAATGGAATTGAGTCCTTTCTCTTTTGTTCTTCTACCACCTGAGAGCACACTTGTTCTGCCCTGCCTTTTTCTCTTCTGTCATGGGAGGCAACACAAGAAACCCCCCCTCCAGGTATTAGTGACTACAACTAGTTCTTCCCCATCTCCAAACTGTGAGGAAGTCAATTCCTGTTTTAGAAATCATCTACTCTATGTTATTCTGTTATAGTAGCACAAAATGAACTCAGAAAGGCATTAACCCCTGGAGCTTAATTCTCAGGAAACAACAGAAATCTAACATACTGTAAGAGACAAAAGTGAGCAACAGCTGGTTAGTACTAGAACTTGCATTGAGTACTATAACTTCACACTGGAGGCTGCAATCCACTGTGGCAGAGGTGTTCACAGTGTAGAAGACATACCTAGGCCCTTTCTTGCTTGCTTGCTTGCTTTTTGCCAATCCTGGGGCTTGAACTCTGGGTCTGGGCACTCTCTCTGAGCTTTTGTGGCACTCGACCACTTGAGCCACAGCTCCACCTCTAGCTCTTTGGTGGTTAGTTAGAAATAAGAAGCTCACAGATTTTTCTGCCCGGACTGGCTTTGAACTGTCATCCTCAGATCTCAGCCTCCTGAGTAACTATGATTATAGGTATGTGTCCAGCTTTGGGAATTTTCCTAGGAGAAAGCTGGTTATTGAATGCTAACCAACAATCAATATCTGTATAGAGAGATATACAAGATTTCCCTATTCCTGTACTCAGGATTCATTTTGTGCCAGAATTAGAGAGTCAAATGAAGAATCAGTCTATTAAAATAGTTCTAAAAATTAGATATACAATGTAGCTGGGTGCCAGTGGCTCGTGCCTGTGATCCTAGCTATTGAGGAAGCTGAGATATGAATATCATAATTTGAAGCCAGCCCCAGCAGGAAAGTTTGTGATAACTCTTATCTCCAATGAACTACTCAACTCAGAAAAAACCAGAAGTTGCAATGTGGCTCAAGTGGTAGAGCTCTAGCCTTGAGCACAGAAAGGCTCAGAGATGGAGTCCAGGCCCTGAGTTCAAGCCACAGGATCAGCAAAACACACACACACACACACACACACACACACACACACACACACACACACACACTGCACTTTCCAAAAGGAGCAATAAAATAAGATCCCTTTCTTGTCCCTCCCGAGTTTGAAATAAATAAAAATGAAGAAGATGAATACCTCATCTTCATTACTCAGAAACCTGTTAAGTCATGGCATTGATCAGCAGCCTCAAGGACTCTCTAATTCCTTGTTCCTGAATGGAGTTCAGCTATTCGGTATTGGGGCAAGAATGGACCATCCCAGGCCATGAGTTTTCCCTTATACATGCCTGTTGTAATGGAAACTAAATCAGACATCCTGAGTGACAGAGGGACTGAAGGAAAAGACTCAGAGACAGAGGCTGCACCCAAACCCATACTTCCTGCTTTAGTGTCCCAATTATACTAATTGATGATGGCAGGAATGGAAGGGTGGCAGAATGTTCTTCTTCCCAATGATCAGAACAGGTAAAGCTTCTATTTTATGGGCCAGTGTAGAGATTTGAGTTATGTAAGGAAATAATTTCTGCTACAATATATTTTCTTATAATCCTCTTTTTTGTTACTTACTGTATTGTGTGTATATGTCTATATGTGTACACACATGTGCTAATACTAGGGATTGAACTCAGGGCCTAGGTACTGTCCCTTACTCAAAAGTAGTACTCTATCATTTGAGCCATAGTTTTATTTCCAGCTTCTTGGTGGTTAATTGGAGATCAGAATCTCACAGGCTTTCCTGCCCACGCTGGCTTTGAACCATTATCCTTGCATCTCAGCCTCCTGAGTAGCTAGGATTACAGGTAGGAACCATCATGGTGATGACAGTGCCAGATATTTTGCTGAGTGCAATGAAGGAGAAGTTCTCAAATAATTTTGGGGGACATTGTAGTATGTTTGATCTCAAAAGTCACCCATTATGCCTGCAGTTTTGATTTGTTTTTCTTGACTTATATCTAACAACATTAAAATATCAGAGCATGTTCCTCAAGCAGCCTGCCGATCTCAGTCATGAAAGGATCATGGGACCAGGCAATTGACCTAAGTGAATAAGCTAGCTGTTTAAAAGAATCATCATTCGTTCTCTTGGGATTAATATGACAACCCTGAAGAAACATACTGGCTCTCTTTCCTTGTCAAGCCACAGCAAAATAAATGTTTGGTCTGTATTTTCAATTTTATGTGGGAATGTTTAGAAGATTGCACAATCCATTTTTGAAAAACATTAAGTATACTATAGTATCCTTCGTGCTATCTAATTTCAGGGACCTACTATGATTTTTTTTCAATCTCATGGTTCCTCTAGAAGATTCAAGCAGGTCAAATATCCAATAAAGTATCTCTGTTTGATTCATCTAAAAATATACCCTTCAAGCTGGACACTGGTGTCTCATGCCTGTCTTCCTAGCTATTCAGGAGGCTGAGATCTGAGGACTGCAGTTCAAAGCCAGCCCAGGCAGAAAAGTCTGTGAGATTCTTATCCCCAATGAATCACCAGAAAACTGCAAGTGGTACTATGGCTCAAAGAGGTAGAGCAGTAGCCTTGAGCAAGATTGCTCAGAGACAGTGCCCAGGCCCTGAGTTCAAGCCCCATGACAAAACAAACAACAACAACTACAAAAAAATTTCAAAAAGTGGCTGTTGAAGGGCTGGGAAGGTGGCTCAGAAGTAGAGTGCTTGCATGCATGAGGCCCTGGGTTCGATTCCTCAGCACCACATAAGCAGAAAAAGACAGAAGTGGTGCTGTGGCTCAAGTGGTAGAGTGCTAGCCTTGAGCTGAAGAGCTGAGGGATAATGCCCAGGCCCAGAGTTCTGGCCCCACGACTGGCAAAAAAAAAAAAAAAAAAAAAAAAAGTGGCTGTTGTTTAAGCAATGGCATTCTTTGAAAGGCTAATTTAGTGGCAAGGGTCTGTAGATTATAGAGAAATCCAATTTAGGTTGCTGGTGACTTGACTTGTGACATCTGCAGACTATTTTCGCATCTCCAGGGAATGAGGTGTTCCTTCTCAGTGCTATAGGGCCCCAACAGCTGGTACTAAGTGGTATCATTGTTGGCAGACCCAGTAGGAAGCCAGAGACAAGGCAGTCATTGCCCTGTTTCCAACTCTGTGCCCAGAAACACTGGCACATCATTGTAAGGAGGCTTGCTGTGCTGAATGTGTGGTCCTCAGATAGGCAGTGCCAGGTCACTCTGCTCTGTTGTGAACTTCCTGCCCTGTGCAGACTCCCCTCACCCATTCATGCTTAGGAAACTCAGTGCGTTTTGTCTTTCAGCCGTTCACCGGACTTCATTTCAGAAAATGTATCATATCCTAAGTCCTATTGAAAAGCTATCATATTGATGATAATTTTGGCAACGATGATAACCATCGTTGTCTCAGTGGCTCTATTATAGGTTATTTGCTAAGGTTAATAGACTCTGGTTATCATACAATTTGCATCCTATTTGCATATTCACTTATAGTCAATAATCATCAACGCCTCTTTGTACCAATAATGCTTCTCTCCTCCAAAGACCTTCAACAACTCTTACTTATCTCACTTCATTTCATTTTATTAATTCATTTCACTTCATTTAATTTTATTTGGCAGTACTGGGGTTGGATTTGGGACTTGGTGCTGCTAGACAAGCAAGCACTCTAACTACCACTTGGATCAGGAGTTCAGTCCTTCTCACTTCAGCTTTTGGAGAGTTGTAATGTCCCATTTTCTTCTAGTCTGCTTTTGCCAGTAGTCACATATGAGTAAACAGGTACCCAGGAGAGTTTAGAAACACTCTTAGAGCTACTGCCCCTGTTCCTACAATCTGACAGCCTGCAATGCTGTGTGTGTGAGCCCCACCCATTTGGTGGTTGAAAGCCAGGCCTTAAATTCTTTGAATCATCTTCTATTAAGAGGGTGTGTGTGCTCCTGAGGTAGGCAGATAAAACTGGGGTCATGGTTGTCATAGCTACTGTAAGACCAGTGCATAGAGGATTGCTACAAGATACCTCCTAATTTCCAGCTTTATGACCACCAAAATGCATTGATAAATGTCCCAAGGGCCAAATGTGTGTCACATACTGATAATAAGAGCGCAAAATAGAATTGCCCTTAATGGCCCAAGCGCATTGTCTCCTAGCTGTCCTTAAGTAAACTTTTAGGAGAGACTTCTAATAAAGGCCTCGTGTTTATGCACCGCATAGCATTGTGATATCATTGTGGGAATGGGCATGCGCGGTTTTAAAACTATGATGGAACCACCACCTGCCACTCAACACTGTCCATCATGAAGGGCACTCCCCAACTCTCTCTTCAGCCCAAACCAAACTTACATTGTGGGGCCCGGAAGATCTCTTGATCTGCAGTATGGTGCAGAGCCTAGTTCATCTTTGCTCTTATTTTGTGTTTACTTTAGAAATCCCGTGTTTTCTCATTACATGTGTGTGTGTGCGTGTCATTGAATTCTTGGTTGGAGAGCATGTAATAACCCACATGTGAGAAAATCCACGGAGGCATGGTTAAAGGTCACAAAGGAGTTTATTAGTCAGTCTGCCACTGCCCTGTCGTGAGCTACCTCAGAACTAGGAGCAGCTGCAACCTCCAAGGGGCGAGTTTTTTAGAGTTTTGTTTCCCTCCTTCCCACAGGTCTCACCTCTCTGCAGACCTCTGGGCTCTCCGCCAGCCTCCCTGCTGGCCTCTCTGCTTCTCTGCTGGCCTTCCTACCACTCCACAGGTCTCTCGGCCCTGCACAGGCCTTTCTGTGGTCCTCTCTGCTTGCCCAGGTCTCCTTAGGCCTCTCTGCAAGCCCGCGGGCTTCATGTGCCTCTCCGTGGGCCTTACGCACCTCTCAAGAGCCTCCCTGTGGGCCCCATGGGCCCCATGGGCCTCTAGTGGGCTTCTCCATGGGCCCCTCTGCAGGCCCCACACATCTCTTGCTACTTCTCTCCACCACATGTCTCTTTCTGCTGCCTACCTCACAGAACTCCGCCCTTTCCCTATCCAGCTGCCCACTGCCTGATCCCCTTTGACACTCCGCCCTGCAAGCAGGGGGGTAGGGAGGAGGTGTGGCGGTGATGTCAGCACAGGGCAGAGCCCTCCGTTCTGCTGATTCTCACATTCCCAATTGGTTTTTTTGTCCAATCAAATCATTGATTTTATTTTATTTATTTATTTATTTATTGGTCAGTCGTGGGGCCTGAACTCTGGGCCTGGGCACTGTCCCTCAGCTCTTCAGCTCAAGGCTAACGCTCTACCCCTTGAGCCATAGCACCACTTCCGACTTTTTTCTGCTTATGTAGTGCTGAGGAATCAAACCCAGGGCCTTATGCATGCAAGGCAAGCGCTCTACCACTGAGCCACCTTCCCAGCCCAAATCATTGAGTTTTACATCCTTCCTTTGAACCAAATTCTAAACTCCTCCCTCCCCCATTGAACAGGTTTAGAGTGCAGCAAATCCAACCAATAAAACCAGGCCATCTGTACAAAGGTATGGGCAGAAAAGCTCTTCCAATAGTAATGCATTATAAACAAGGAACCATAGGAACATATTAATTAACACTTAGTAAGTCTTATCTTTAGAGGATCCTCTGAGTGTCTCTGAATAGTCCCTCTTGCTCAAAATAGAGCAAAGGAGAGAAGGCTTACCCAGTCTCTGTCATTGATTTAGTTAAAGTTTCCTTTCAGGTCTATTCATTTTTCTACCTGTCCTGAACTCTGAGGCCTAAAAGCACAATGTAATTTCCAATTTATTTTTAGGCCCGTAGCTAATAATTAAGTAACTTGGGCTATGAGGGCCGGGCTATTGTTGGAGCCCACTGCTAAGGGTAAGCCAAGTCAAGGAATTAACGATTATCTGAGCAGATTTGGTTTTTTTAGGGAATGCCTCAGCCCAGGCTGAAAAAATGTCCTTTAGTACTAACAGATAGTGATACCCATATTTTTCAGGCTTTATCTTCGTGAAGTCCACTTCCCAAAATTCATCAGGTGAGGTTCCTCACATACACACTCTGTCCACATGTTCTGGCTCTTCTGCATATACCTGTTGGCAACTTTCTACATACATTACATAGGCTTGGCAGGCTGAGGCCCCACTGGTTTTCAAGACATTTTTAGGTAGAGGCCCAGGGTAATTTACCAGGGTGACAAATAACCAGATATAAACAGACATAGGAGGCTTCTACCTGTCACCACTTTTTGCAAGTGCAGTCTCCACATTTGCACACTTGTTACCACAGGTTTTTTATGTCTCTTCCTTTGATCTTAATGACTAGTAGGTCTAGAGTCCCCACTGGTTTTAGGACAGCCTCCTGGAAGCTACCTGATCAAGTTCAGTTTGTCTCCCTGAACCTCTTACGTCTGGTTAGTACTCTGAAGCTCAGTCTGGAGCTTGGAGACATCTTCCATTTTTTTTTACTTTCTTCCTCCTTTTCTCTCAAGCTCACTTTTATGATCCCAACATCCCTTTCAAAGGCCTCCTTAACCTGCAAGTGTTCTGCCAGGGACATAGAAGAGTTCCTCTGATGATCCAGCTGCTGCAGCGGTCCACCAGCCTGCGGCTCCTCACAGCACCTCTGCTTGCTCTTCAGCACCTCCTTCAGGTCTCAATGGTGCTGTTGAGGGACATTTTCAGCACCTCCACCTGATCCATAGGGAGATGCTGCTTCTGCATTACACTTTGTATGGCGAGGACCTCAGCATTCTGTTTGGCCTTTTTCTCTAGTAGCTTTTCCTTCTTGTTTTTTACTTTGGTATATTTTTGTGACAGATCTTTAACTGTTTTAGCTCTTTCCATTTTTTTTTTGTCAGTTGTGGGTCTTGAACTCTGGGCCTGGGCACTGTCCCTAAGCTCTCCATCTCAAGGCTAGCACTCTACCACTTGAGCCACAGTGCCACTTCCAATTTTCTGAGTGGTTTATTGGAAATAGGGAGTCTTTCCTGCCTGGGATGGCTTTGAACCATGATCCTCAGATCTCAGCCCTCTGAGTAGCTAAGATTACAGGCGTGCTCTTCTGCTTTTTTGCCATGTGCTTTCTGTTTCCCAGGCATTCCCCAACCGAGCAGGTGTGTCCTTTAACTCTGTCTGAAGAGTGACAATCTCCTTCTTGAGCCTGCTCACTTTTCTTGGGCTCTTTCCTGATCTGGCATTTCTGTGTCTGCACCATTAACTGCTCTTTCAGTTCTTTCTCTGTTACTTTGAATTTTTGCTCACACTCTTCAAAGCTGATAATCAGTGTGTACTTTAGCCTAATACATTCTTGTATCATGTCCAGCTCCTTTTTCTGGGCCTTGATTTCCGCATGCAATGTCTAGATCTCCTCCTGGCCTTGCTTGTAGTCAGCAAAGACTGCAGCATTGACATCCTGTGCCTCCTTCAGCCTCTGACCTGTGGCCCCCAGCTTGGCCTCATGCTCACCCAGGCTGCTGTACTTGGCTTTTATTTTGATCTGAGTGTTTTTCAGGTTCCTTTTGAGGATTTTATTTTCATCTTTGACTTTTACAAGTTGCTGATTTATGTCTTCAAATCTTTTCTTCCATGTCCAATAATTCTTCCTTAGTTTTCTCCAGCATGTTGTTCAATGTGCATTTAACCTCTTCCTGGGTTTTGATGGGCACATACTGAAGATTCAGAGTCTTTTTCAAGCCAGTGTTTTCAGACAGGAGTGTGTGAATTTTTTCTTGGTCTTGGCCACATTTTTTGTTGTTCAGAGAGCTGATTTTTAAGTTCAACAAGGTTGGATTTTAGAGCCCTGAGCTCCTTTCCATGTTTCTCAGGAGATATGAACACAGTTTCCAGGTAGCTAACATGCTTACTTAACCTGTCATTTTCCATCTTTCTCCTCCTTGGACATTCCTTTTTCCAATGTGCAATAAGCACATTGATCTAGTCCTAGAGGTTCCCTACTGCCGTTTGCAAATGAGTTGTGCCATTGCTGAAAGTTTCTTGATCTCTGTCCTGATGCTGCTACTAAAACTCTAACCACCATTTTTAACTGTTTTTTTTTTTCTCCAGGGTATCTCTGTTATAAAACACCTGTTGGGCAACAGCTACCAGCTCAGATAACAGCTTTCCCTCAAAACCTTCTAACCTTTGAAGCTTTTTTCTAATATCTGGGGCCAACTGGGCAACAAAGGCCATATTTAGGGCTCTTTGATTTTCCAGGACCTCAGGATCTATAGGCATAGAGGTCCTATGGGCCTCCAAGAACCATTCCAGAAAAGCAACAGAGGACTCACTGGGGAGCTATACAGTCTCATTCACCTTAGATAAATTAATTGACTGCCTAGCCACTGCCCATATCTCTAACAGAGGTCTGGCGATAATTGGTAAACACCTACTTCCCTTGATCAATATTGTAGTCCCAGCTTGGGTGAGTCAGGGGAAAGACTTGCTCCAAAAGGACTTGGGCATCAGTGGAGGAACCATCTGGTCCAAGGACTGCCTTCAAGCCACTGTGCCGGATGTTTCCTTTCTTCCGAGGTGAAAAGCACCTGTAGAAGTTGCTGGCAATCATCCCAGGAGGGCTGATGTGTGAAGAATACTGTCTCTAATAATAAGAGGAACCCCTGGGGTTTTTCAGAAAAGGGCGGATTTTGTTGTTTCCAGTTCTACAGGTCCCTAGTTATAAAGGGAACATATACTAGAAAGGAGGCCTGCCCATAGTCTCCTCAGGGGATGGTGCCTTTCTCATGGGTAGCAATAGGGCTGTGGTCTGCTCTATGGGCAAGCCCTCAGGCTGGTACAAGGAACCACTCCTGGTTTGGGGGAGACTAAACACCAGAGGTGCTGATGGCACAGAATAAGGGGGTGCACCAATAGGTCTTCTCCTGGGGGATCCTGTGACACCAGGGGGAAGGTTTTTTTAGTTATAGTTTTACACACAAGATCTTTAGGACATTGTTTTGAACACTGCCCAAGCCAAGGAGGCTTGTCATCACATCAATCCACACCATAATTTAGGAAACTGGATCAGGATTTCTAAGTATTTTTGGGGGGGGAGGGGGTCCGGTCGTGGGGCCTGAACTCTGGGCCTAGGTGCTGTTCCTCAGCTCTTCAGCTCAAGGCTAGCGCTCTACCACTTGAGCCACAGCGCCACTTCTGGCTTTTTGCTTTTGCTTATGTAGTGCTGAGGAATCAAACCCAGGGCCTCATGCATGCAAGTCAAGCGCTCTACCACTGAGCCACCTTCCCAGCCCTGGATCAGGATTTCTAAAAATGACTTGCTGAACCTTGCATGCTGTGGAGAGGTCAAAGTTCCTTCAGATGGCCATCCACCATCAAAAGAAGGCCACTCTAATTCATAGAGGTTCTTAAAATGATAAGGATTACAGGAAGATCGAAGCTGAGATGCCTTTTGTTTAAAAGAAAAAAATCTTGTTAATCATACATTCCAGGGGTGAACACACAGAGGTTCCTCGCCCCATCCTGGAAGAAAGGAATAAGCGGAAGAGTATACAGGACACGGAAATAGTAACAAACCAACACAGTCAAGTAGCCACAGATACTTAACCCACATGTCTGACATGTCTTCTTGAGGAAGGCCCAGATGACTTTTCTTTTTTTTTTTTTTTCCCCAGATGACTTTTCAAAGCAGTTCCAGAACCTCTTGAGGAGGTTCCAGAAGACGGCTCAAGGAGGTCCCAGATGGCTTCTCAAGAAAGCCCCAGGAGGCATGGGAGACAACTTGTCACAGGCTCACACTCAGGAAGTAGTGCTATGTCCAGCCTTCCACTGAGTCTCACCAGAAGCAGGCCTACCCAGAAGCAAGCCTGGAGGGCTTCCAAATGACTCCTGGGGGTCTTCCAGGGGCCAAGGCCCGATGCCATCCAGATGGATCATCTTGCTGGGGCCTCCAAATGTAATACCCCACTAGTGAGAAAATCCACAGAGGCACGGTTTAAGGTAACGAAGGAGTTTTATTAGTCAGTCTGTAACTGCTCTGTCCTGGGCTACCTCAGAACTAGGAGTAAGGGGAAAGTTTTATTTTTATTATATTTTACTTTTTCCCTCCTTCCCACAGGTCTTGCCTCTCTGCAGGCCTCTCCACAGGCCTCCCGACCCTGTGCGGGCCTTTCTGCGGGCCTGGGTCTCCTTGGGCCTCTCCTTGGGCCTCACGCGCCTCTCTCAGGCTTCTCCACGGACTCCCCAGGCCCCATGCCCACAGCACCCCTCTGCTTCCCTCCCTGCCGCCCTCTCTTTTCTCCCCTCTGGAACTCCCTCTGCAAGTCCCTTGACCCTGCTGTGCCCTCTACCCTGCTGGTTCTCACCATCCCAAGAACCTAATCAAGACAACTCCCTGCAAACCCTGCTTTCTGACTCTGGGGATCTCTGTGATACGCCACCAGCAGAATCAGCAGGCATAAATGTTTGCTTTCTGGTTCCGTGGCTAAGTTGCAATTGCAGCTTCTTTGTTGCCTTGTCTCTTGGAGGCCTGGGCAGCCAGGTAAGAGAAGCAGCTTGCAAGAAGTGCTCCAGTGGGCATGCCTGCCATGCCTGCGGTGCAGACTTCCCAACCAAAAACTGGGAAGAAGCCATCTTGAATCCTTCACATCGCTACCAAGTGACCATTGAGGATCACCATCAACACTGAGAAACAAGAATCGCCTCAAACCCTCCCCAAAGGGTTTGGTTTTTCAGCCCATCTAAGTTACTGTAGCTGTGCCCTTTCTTTTTCCCTCTTCCTCTTCTTCTTCTTCCTCCTCCTCCTCCTCCCTCCATCCTCCTCTTCCTTCTACTCCTCCTCTGTCACTATTGGAGATTGCATTCAGTGCCTGGACACTGTCCCTTAGCTGGCGCTCTGCCACTTGAGCCACACCTCCACTTCTGGCTTTCTGCTGGTTAACTGGAGGTAATTGTTTCTCAGATATGTCTGCCTGGACCTCAATCATCACATCTCAATCTCTTGTATAGCTAGGATTACAGGTGTGAAAGACCAGTAACAGGTTTGTCAGAAAGCTCATTTTTAATTAGGGTTTTTTAAATACAAATTTTAACTGGAAAGAATTTCCTCTTCATATCAGATTGAACCTCTGAACCATAAAATTACAAGTTGTAACACAATGGTTGTTTTTGAGCTTCCGTGTTTTGCAGTGGTTTGATACCTTGCAATGGATAACTGAACCTTTTGGGAGTCCCTTTGGGAGAAACTTGGTGTGCTCTGAAATGATACATTCTTGCTTTTGAAAATTATTTATTTATTGTCAGCCATGGGACTTGAATTTAGGGCTTAGGCACCATCCATTAGCTTTTCTGCTCAAGCTAGACCTCTACCACTTTGAGCCTCAGTTCTATGTCCAGTTTTCTGGTGGTTAAAAATTGGAGATAAGAGTCTCACAGACTTTCCTGTCTGGGTTGGCTTTGAACCACAATCCTTAGAGCTCAGCCTCCTGAATAGCTAGGATTATAATTGTGAGTCATCAGCACCCAGTGCTTTTGAAAGTTAGAATTGCTTCTTCTACTATATGAAACATACAGAGCTTAAATGATGCTCAGATCATCTTACAACTACTATGTTTTAGTGACTTCATGACCTAAATTGGCTTAGGTTGGCTATTCTGGGATCCTGATCACCAATAAGGACTCATGTGTGCTTCTGAGTAGCCAACATCTAACATGAATAAATGTGTTATGTTTTTTTTGTTTTCTTTTTTTGGTTCTGGTCGTGGGGCCTAAACTCTGGGCCTGGGCGCTGTCCCTCAGTTCTTCAGCTCAAGGCTAGTGCTCTACCACTTAAGCCACAGAGCCACTTCCTGCTTTTTTCTTTTTTTGTTTATGTGGTGCTGAGGAATCGAACCTAGGGCCTCAGGCATGCAAGGCAAGCGCTCTACCACTGAGCCACCTTCCCAGCCCCACATGAATAAATGTGTATGCTGACAAGAATTGGATGTATTCAAAATAACTACCAACAAGAACTGATGGCTCATGTCTGTAATCCTAGCTACTCAGGAAGCTGAGATCTGAGGATCACAGTTCAAAGCCAGCCTCAGCAGACAAATCCAAAGGACTCTTATCTCTAATAAACCAGTAAAAAGCCAGAAGTGGAGGTGTGTTTCAAGTAGTAGAGCACCAGCTCTGAGCAAACAATCCAAGCAAGCATTCTGAATTTAAGCCCCAGCACTGTGAAGAACAGAAAGAAGAAGGTGAAGGAGAACGAGAGGAGGACAAAAAGGAGGAGGAAGGGAGGAGCAGGAGGTAGGAGGAAGAGGGGGCAAAGGAGGAGGGGGAAGAAGAAAATAAATCCATGTATAAGACTAATAAAAGTGGCTACTTTATCAGGCACTATTCTGAACACTATACAAATTAGACTCTCTCCCCCCCTTCAGTGAAGACATTGAGTAACATTATGATCTTGTCCAAGATCACAATCAATGGCATTGATTTAAATTCAGACCTTGAATTTCTATAAACCCACAGCTGTCTCGTTTAAGATTCTCAAAACAGTCATAAAGGCTTTAGCAACAAGTATGGTGCTGTCACAGGGAGAGGTAAGCAGGTAGCTGCAGTGAAACAATTCAGGAACAGATCTGTAGCTTGATAGAGGGAGTGAGGCTGGTTGGAATACATTGTGTACTCAGGTGGAGATGTCACAGTGAAACTTCCCCTGTACAGCTACTGCATGCTAATAAAAAAAATTTCAAGCACAGAAACAGATGCATGAAATAAAAGTGACATTCTGATTGAGTGGGAAAGGGTAGGAATTTAGTAGCCATATTTCAATTGTTTTCTGATATACATTGAAAGTACACAATCTAAGTTAAACTTAAAATGAAAGAGGAGCTTAAATGTCATGAAGGGAAAAAAAAGCAGGCAACATCAAAAGAAAAATTATAAACTGGGAACATGGGGTATTGCATGGAAGAAAAGAGGAATTTTACAAATGGCAAGACAAAAATAATAACAGGGACATGGGCACAATGTATAAAGAGAAAATGTGTAAAGCAGGAATTCTGAATGCCTAATAACATTCCCAACTTATCCAGGGAAACTTTAATTAAAACAGTGTCATTTTCCAGCCATTGGCTTGCAAAACTATTCCAAGTGATGTCATTTAGCGCCAGAAAGAAATTCTAAGGATTTCATTGACTAGAATGATAGATGTGTTTAACAAATAAGCCAGACTAAAACAGTTCCTCATGCACTATGGTTGTGTGACTCACAAGAAGCTTTTTGAGAGAAAATTGATATTGTCTACTAAGATTTAAAGTCCTATGTATGTGTATATATGTATGTGTGTGTGTGTACATGCACACTTGTGCGCATCACTGCTAGGATTTGAACTTAGGGGCTACGCACTATCCCTGAACTTTTTGTTCAAGGTTAGTGCTCTACCACTTGAGTTACAGCCCTACTTTTTATTGTTTTTGGTGGCTAATTGGACATAAGCATCTCCTGGACTTTCTTGTCCCAGCTGGCTTGGTACTGGGATTCTCAGATCTCTGTCTCCTGAGTAGCTAGATTATGGGCATGAGCCACTGATGCCCAGCAAGAATCTGCAATCTTTTTTTTAAAGACTTTGGACACTTTTTCTTTTCCCAGTACTAAGGACCTCATGCATTCTCTTGGTATTTTTGCTCAAGAATTGTGCTCTACTACTTTAACCACACTTCCAGGTCTAGCCTTTTGCTATAAATAAGAATTAAAAGGCCTTTTCTGCCTAAATTAGTTTCAAACTGAGATTCTCTGAATCTCAGCCTCTTGAGTACTTAGGATTACTGATGTGAGTTATTGCTACCTGGCCTGCATAGTTTGTTTGTTTGTTTGTTTTTTTTGCCGGTCGTGGGGCCTGAACTCGGCCTGGGCGCTGTCCCTCAATTCTTCAGCTCAAGGATAGTGCTCTACCACTTGAGCCACAGTGCCACTTCCAGCTTTTTCTGCTTATGTGGTGCTGAGGAATCGAACCCAGGGCCTCATGCATGCAAGGCAAGCGCTCTACCACTGAGCCACTTTCCCAGCCCCGCCTGCATAGTTTTTGATTCAGAAAATATACACTTGGAAGTCTGTCTCACTGGATGCTGGTGGCTCACGCCTGTCATTCTAGCAACTCAGAAGGCTGAGATCTGAGGATCATGGTTCAGAGCTCACATGGGCAGGAAAATCTGTGAGACCCTTATCTCCAATTAACCACCAAAGAAGCTGGAAGTTGAGGTGTGTCTCAAGTTATAGAGTGCTAGCCTTGACCTCATGCTCAGGGACAAATCCCAAACCCTGAGTTCAAGCCCTAGGACTGGCACACACCCAAACAGTCCAGCTCCTCACAATAAACTATGAAAGTTTGGATATATGTGAAAGGGTGGTCATTAAGATATTCTTGGAACTGAGAAGAGGAAAGAAATAAAAGGCTGGAAATCCTAAAAGAGGGAACTGATTAATGAATTGGATACTGGGAAGTAGTAAGCAATTGTTCAAAAACTATTGTCAGATCACTATTCATTGGTCAAAAGATATATGCTCTGATACCTTGTTAAAAACTTAAGTTGCAGAATAATGTCCAAAGTATAGATTCTTTTTTCTCAAATTGAAGCAGGCTAAAAAAGCAAGCAAGTCACACCTTTATTAGTCTTTTTCTTCCCTTTTCAGTCTCGGCAATTGAACTCAGGGCCTTAGGCAGGCTAGGCAAGTACTCTACCCCCAGCAACATTATCAGCCATGTGTTTTTGGAGACAAGATTTTACTATGTAGTTCAAGCTGGTCTTGAATTCAATAGAAAGAGCCCAGATAAACCTGAAGATGAAGATTCTTCTGTGTACCTCAGTGCTGGAACTATAGCCAGGATCTACTATGTGCTTTGTGTTTGACAGGGAAAGTGTGAAGGGAGCCAAGTGCTGGTGGCTCAAGCCTGTCATTGCTGATGAGCTCTGAGGATCCTGGTTTGAAGCCAGCATGGACAGGAAAGTCTGTGAGACTCTTATCTCCAGTGAACCACCAAGAAACCACAAGTGGAGCTGTGGCTCAAGTGGTAGAGCACTAGCCTTGAGGAAAAAAGCTAAAAGACAGTTCCCAGGCCCTGAGTTCACACCCCAATACTGGCACATAAAAAAGGAGAAAACAAAAAGGAGTAATGAAAGGATACATGCCAGACTGGTACAGAATACTTCCTGGAAATGAGTGTGGAGAATGCAAGATGGTAACAAATGTTTCCTTATTTTGGATTGTTGACTTGGTTCCAATGAAGACATACTACTTTCATCAATGAGAAAGTTTCTTTGAGCATTGTGACTTTTGGTATTTTTTTCTTATGATTTTCCTTCATCCAGCCTTGGAAACTCAATGCATATTTTGTCATTATTTCTTGGTCCCAGTGAAAATCAATATTTCCATATCTTCACACTCAGTCCATTACAAAGGTTTGTTTGATTTGCTTTCCCAAGATTGGTTATTATTAATTTAGCACCATCAGAGTTAATTGAGCCACGAATCTACTTGGTATTTACTCTGCAAGAAAAGTCATCCTTGTCAGGGTAGAGACTGGCGCATGCATTTAGTCAGCTCTGCGTGTGTCATTGAATCCAGGCAGAATAAATGTTTGCTGAGTGGAGAAGCCAAGCCTTTAACAGAAAGGCTAACCTTGCTGTGTGGTGTAGTTCATGGGCCTATTTATGATGTGTTCAAAAATACCATTGTTCTGATCAGCAACTTCGAAAAAATTGATGATGAAGGAAATTATAAACACTTTTCTGCTGAATCTTGGTGGAGGAAAAATTCTCTAAAATGGTTATGTTTAAATTGAATGGTTAATACTCCTATCAGGTATTTACATTTATGGTAAAAAAAAATGTACGTGCTAAGCTCACACCTGTAATTTTAGCTACTCAGGAAGCTGAGATCTAAGGATTGTGGTTTGAAGCCAGCCTGGGCAGGAAAGACAGTAAGACTCTTATCTCCAATTAATCAGAAAAATTCTAGAAGTAGAAGTGTGGCTAGATGGTAGAGAGGCAGCCTTGAGCAAAACAAGCAAAGGTAGATCAAGAGACCTTCCATTCAAGCCCCATTATCAAAACACACACACACACACACACACACACACACACACACACTCACACTGTTCTCCCTACTTCTGTATTTCTCTTATTCCTACCAAATGACATCTAAATTTCTGGGAGGAGGAACATATATTACCTTTCAAGGTCTACTCTTGCCTAATAGAAGTATCATGAGAAAAAAAAAGTTATGAAAGTAATGCCTACACAGAAATGGAGAGGCAAAGGGTGAACAAATGCAGCAGTGGTATTCGCTAGGCACTATGTGGAAAATGAACTATACAATCTGTGAGTGGGGATAGGAGGGAAAAACTGGGGGAGAGTGGAGAGAAGGGGTGATGTTTCCAAAAGAATTGTACGCTTTACCTGATGTATATAACCATAACCCCTCTGTACATCACATTATAATAAAAATTTAAAAATAACCTTCCCACCACCCCAAAAAAACCTAATGCCTAGCCAGGCAGCACTTGCATGGAATCCTAGCACTAGCAGGCTGCGGCAGGAGGTTCCTGAGTTCAAGGCTAGTAAGACTATACCAAGAGAGACATTGTGTGGGGAGAGGGCAGTAGGGAGAGGCAAAAAAAACCCTAAGTGTAGGGAACTTTATAAATGTGCAAGAAATAATGCTTAATCATTTAAAAATACAGAAATAATGCAGACATTCATCAAAAAGAAAGTGAAAATTACTTGGAATCTGATCATTAATACAATGAGTATTAATATATATTCCTTTAGGGATTTTTCTTTCTTTTTTTTTTTTTTGGTCCGGTCGTGGGGCCTGAACTCTGGGCCTGGGTGCTGTCCTCAGCTCTTCAGCTCAAGGCTAGCGCTCTACCACTTGAGCCACAGCGCCACTTCCGGCTTTTTTCTTTTTGCTTATGTGGTGCTGAGGAATCGAACCCAGGGCCTCATGCATGCAAGGCAAGCGCTCTACCACTGAGCCACCTTTGGCTTGCACTGAGACTTGAATTTAGGACCTCAAACTCTCATTCAGCTCTCTTTGAATACAGTACGCACTCTAGCATTTCTTTCTTTTTTTAAAAAAAATTTATTATAAACATGATGTACAAAGGAGTTACAGTTTTATAAAGCAGGTTATGAGTACATTTCTTTTTAGACAGTGTCTCTCCTTCCTTTGCTCTCTCCCAGTTTTTCCCTTCCAACTCCACCCACAAGTTGTGTAGTTCATTTTCCACATAGAGTCTAGTGAGTGCCATGGCTGCATTTGTTCACCCTTTGCCCTTCATTTCTGTGCCTCCAATACTCTAGCATTTCAACCATGCCTCCATCCCTGATTATTTTGAAGACAGAATTTCAAAGATATTTTTTGCCCATGTTCACATTGCACTGATATTCTCCACATCTTACCCTTCTGAATAGCTAGTATTAAAGGCATGAGCTACCAGTGTCTAGCTTCTTGAAGTCTGTTTTCCTAGGTTGACAAAAATATTTTTGCAGCCCAGAGCCATATTAATCATGTTATTTTGTAATCTGACATTTTTTACTAAAAATAAGTCATTTTTCATATTCATAGATTTGCTTGATTGTGTTGTGTGATTAAGGATTAAATCCAGGGCCTTGCATTTATTAGGAAAATATATTACTCTTTGAGATATACCTGAGTCCTGTGTGAAATACTTAATGGTATTTCTTCTCTGAATGTATTATGAATTGTTTAAACCAATTTGCTGCTGATGGATATTAAATTAATTTTAATATTTCACTGGTCACAAGCAGACATACATATGTGGGAATTTCTATCTTGAATTTCTCCCTTAACTGATTTTTTTAGGAAAGAAAATATCACTAGGCCAAAATGCATTATGAAAACTGTGTCAAATGATTTTCCAGAAGGCATCTTCTCATTTCAGTTCTCTCAGTTATCTCGAGAAGTCCTGGCTACCCTACGGACCTAAGAATCAAAGGCTGTCCTTGTTATTGCTCACATTATAAGATGAAGTTTGGTTTGGGAGGAAGCATTCATTGTAAGGTTAAAGAAGCTTAACATTTTTTCATGTGTTGAATTGATTGTCTTTAAGATATTGGTATTTGTTTGGAAAGAGATCTTTCACATTGAAGAACATGAATTAATACACTTACATTTTTATTATACTTTTTTTTTGGTGCCAGTACTGGGCCTTGAACTCAGATCCTGGATGCTGTCTATGAGTTTTTGCACTCAGAATTAGAATTCTACCACTTGAATGACAGTTATACTTCCAGCTTTTTGGTAATTAAGGCTTTCTTGCCTAGGATGGCTTCAAATCGTAATCCTCAGATTTCAGCCTCCGAGTAGCTAGGATTTCATGTGTGAAACACTGGTGCCTGGCTCTAGTATACTTTTATCATTTTGTTTTCTAATATTTAAATTTTCTATCCACTTGTCAATTATTTCTGGGTGGGGTATAAAATAGAATTCGAAATTATTTCTCCCCAACATTGATTGGTTATCATCCTTTCTTTGTAAAAATATAATCTATCCAAACAATGTTCAATTGAATTATAGTAGTGAATACTTGGGCTATTCCAAGCTCATTATGTATAAATGCAATCATTCTTTACTACCAAGGTGTGACCCACCATGGAAGAACAATTCAAAAAGAGAGGATGTTCCCAATGGAAAAGAAGAATTCTGTACTTATTCTCCAATCACCCCGGGCTTGGACTAATGATAAAAAGAATTTCAAAGTGATTTACAAAGGAACCACACAGGTAGCAGATCAGCAGGGGTTTATTTAGCATAGAAGACAAAGCAGGGAAGAAAGAGGAAGAGGGAAGAAGGCACAAAGGTGGGAGGTATGGCTCAGATGAAGGTGATCTTCTTTCCATGGTCATATATGTCTTCTCACTGAGTTGGGGGCTTTCAGTTCACAAATGCTCACCTGGATGTATGATCACCGAACAACTTTCTAATTCCTCCTCCTCTCCACCAGCCCCTCCTTTGTGTGCTGGTAGTAGAACTTGAACTCCAGGCTGAGTCACTCTTCTTTAGCTTTTGCTACTCAAGGTTGGTGCTTTACTACTTGAACTACAGCTTCATGTGTGGCTTTTTGCCACACATGAAGATAAGAGTCTCAGACTTTTCTGCCCACGTTGGCTTTGAACTGCAATCCTCAGGTCTCACCTCCTGAATAGCTGTGATTACAAGTATGAGCTACTGGTACCCAGTTCAGTTTTCTTGTTTTGATACTATGATCCAAACATGGACACAAAGGGTCACAATTGACCAAAGTGTCTTGGGACATGGATGTCTTTTCAGTCTTTATTTTACTAGTCACCCACTCATAGAGTTACAAAAACCAGGTCCTCTTGAGGCTAATTTTAGACCCCATTACTCTTCTAGGGGCAATGCATCTCACTGGACCTCTAAGAGAGATGGAAGGAATGTGGATCTGTACATCCTAGAACAGTTGATTCATTTCCCTGGTGTTCTGAATGATTTTTTAACCTTCGTTTCTGGTTCTGACTCAGCAATGATGTCTCTGATCATGGTAGTGGTGGTGATGTGATGATGGTGATGATGGTGGTGATGATGATGATGATGATGATGATGATGATGATGATGATGATGATGATTTGAGGCTTGAGCCCAGGTTCTCTTGTTCCCACTTGGCTTTTTTGCTCAAAGCTAGAGCTCTACAACATGAGCCTCACCTTTACTTCTAGCTATTTTCTGGTTAATTGTAGATAAGAGTCTCATGAACCTCCTGCCCTACCTGGCTTTGAACCATGATCCTCAGATCTCAGCCTTTTGACATCTCAGCAAGCGTGAGCCACCAATACCTGGCTATAGGAAGTGTATGTGTGTGTGTGTGTGTGTGTGTGTGTATGTGTATGCGTATGTGTATGGGTGTGCATGTACACACATTAGCCAATACTGAAGTTCAAACTCAGGATTTCATGCTTGCTTGGTTGGTGCTCTACCACTTGAGCCATACCTACACTCCAATTTTTTGCTGGCTATTTGGAGATGAAATGACTTGGACTTTCTTGCCCAAGTTAGCTTTAAACAAAGATCCTCCATGGCTTAGCCTTCCAAATATCTAGTGTTACCAACATGAGTCATTTGCACTTGGCTCTGCCTTGCTGCTATCAATTCATAGGTCTTGAATTTAGTTTTATATGAGGGCATATAAAACTCTTTAATATTCCATTCTATTGTAAGGAGATTCCAGATTTTGCATAACTATTTCCTCTTGAATAAGCATTTAGATTGTTCCCAGCCCCCTCTACTTTTACAAACAATGATGAAATGAACATCCCTGTACATTTTTTAAGGGTGTGTGTGAGAATATACATGAGAAGTTTAATTATTGGCTCAAGGTGTATTTATTAGTTCAAGGCTCTCACCTGTAACCCTAGCTACTCAGGAGACTGAGATCTGAGGATGGAGATTTCAAAGCCAGCGCAGGTAGACAAGTTTGAGAGACTTTTATCTCCAATTAACCAGCAAAAACCAGAAGAGGAGATGTGGCTCAAATAGTAGAGCACCCCCCTGTAGTGAAAAAGCCTAGTGAGGGTATGAAGCTCTGAATTCAAATCCCAGTACTGGTACACACACACACACACACACACACACACACACACACACACACACACACACACACACACACACACACACACACACACACACACACACACACACACACACACACACACCAGTGATGATAAAGCAGAAAAGACTGTCAAATGGCAACACTTTCACAGACTAGAGAGTTGAAACACAAGTGGCATTAGGAGTCATGATAAAAGAATGTTTATTCATAGTGCTCACTGGACACACTGGAGAAGATTCGCCTTTGTTTTTCAGGAAACATGGTTGTTCTTGGCAGCAGTTGAGAGGAAGTGCCTGGCCCAGGGCAGAACAAGACAGATTTTGGCAACTGAATGGAACGCTAGCTAGAGCATTCGGTGTGAAGGCTGATTTATGATCAACAATGGCAATCTGGCCATTGATGAAAACATCCTAACCCAAACAAGAGAATGATTCTTTAGAGTATTCGATGTGATTTTTTTTGATTCTTGAATAAATTACTTTGCTTTGTTCCATTCATGACACTAGCAAGGTCTTTTTTTGTTTTGTTTTATTTTGCTTTTAGCAAAGACTATATACTAATGTTAATATTTGAAGAGATTAAGGTTTGCATCATTTTATATATTGTCAAGTAAAACTATAGGACAGAGCCCTTATTTGATGTGCATGGAGTATATCTATGTATAGTACATGATTCATGGTCTAATCAATTTATATAATAATGATGATGATGTTGATCATTTTGAATGCTTCTGCAGTAATTAAAATTGTTTTGCAAAGTTTTCAAGCTTTACTTTTTTATTTGTGTGTATGTGTGTGTGTGTATGTGTGCTAGTACTATGGCTTGTACTCAGGCCTGTCCCTTGATTTTTCATTCAAGATTGGTGCTCTACTACTTGAGCCTCACTTCCACTTCTAGCTTTTTGGTGGTTAATTGGGGATTAGAGCCTCTTAAATTTGTCTGCCTGGGTTGGCTTTGAATTGTTATCCTCAGATGCCAGCCTTTTAATAGCTAGTATTACAGGTGTGAGCCACCAGCACCTGGCTAATTTTTTTTTGGTCAGTTTTGGGGCTTGAACTCTGGGCTTTGGTACTGTCCCTGAGCTTTTCAGCTCAAGGTGAGTACTCTACCACTTGAGCCACAGCACCAGTTCCAGTT
This sequence comes from Dipodomys merriami, assembly GCF_024711535.1. NCBI lineage: Eukaryota > Metazoa > Chordata > Mammalia > Rodentia > Heteromyidae > Dipodomys > Dipodomys merriami. The sequence goes on from NW_027202271.1 coordinate 11,067,786, forward strand.
TTCTGGTGGTTAATTGGAGAGAAGAGTCTCACAGACTTTCCTGCCATGGCTGGCTTTGAACCATTATCCTTATATCTCAGCCTCCTGAGTAGCTAGGATTACAGGTGTGACCCTGGTTAGTCACTACTCTTGAGAAGGAGGAAAGAGGGTGGAGGTAAGAAATTAAAACAGCACATGTATTTAGCATTCAGTTAACAAAAAAATGTAGGTTTTTGCGGGAGAGGAAAATACATGGTCAGGAAGGGCATAGGAAATTAATCCTTATTGGAATATTAGTTCTGTAATAACACAAGCTATAAAAATCATACGAGTACTTTATACCATTAAAAACAATAGATTTCTGTAGGGCACAAAGCATATAAATCTATACTGGGGAGGGGGTGATAGTTATTTTTAGCTTAGCAACAAAACACTGTTAGTGCATTATTTTTATTTTTGTTTTTTCAGATATTTATTATTTTTATTGTAAAGGTGATGTACAGAGGGGGATGTACATTTACTTACATAAGTAAGGAAGTGCATTATTTTTAACCTGTAGAACTCAGAGACAGAATCCTTTTCTAGCCCCCCAGAACAAAACTAGACAAAAGGAGAAAAACCTCATAAAAGTTTGTGCTGTGTACACACTTGACAGATGGGGGTGCTGTTCTAATAGAGTAAAAAGTATAAATCTTTCAGGTTGTTTGTTTTGATGTCAGTGCTGGGGCTTGAACTCAGGGTCTGTTGTTCTCATTTGGCATTTTTGCTCAAAGCTAGTACTCTGCCTCTTAAGTCCCACCTCCTAATCAGAGTCTCATGAACTTTTCTGCTTAAGCTGGCTTCAAGCCTCAATTCTCAGACCTCAGCTTCTTGAGTAGCTAGGATTACAGACGTGAGCCACCAGTACCTGGCTGAAATCTTTTACTTTTTAAGAAGTAGCTATTGGGAAATGATGGAAGGAGTAACACTGATCAAAATACATTGTATTTGTGAACTGATATATTGAATCAATCCTTCTTTGTGATAATTTAAAAGAAAATTTAAAAGAAACGAAAAAAACCTAGAAGTAAGCTAAGGTCCTCTTATTTATAAACTGGGTTTTCAAAGTGACAAAAAATATAATATGATTTCCATTTCTTTTTAAAAAGTACTATTTTGAAATTTGGAATTATTTCAATCTGTAGTGATTCACCATCAGTGTGGCATATTTATTTATGGTAGCTGTTGATATAACATCACCATTCTTTGTCTTTGAGCAGAAAAATACCCTTATCTTTGCAAAACATGGTTCTGTATTTATGAAGCTATGAAAGCCTGTAGAAAACTAGCCAAATTCAAAGCAAACCATTGTGAACCAGGCTAAAATGTTTTGGAAGTAATGTTCAAATATATGTATATGGCTCTCTGAATGCTTGTGGATATGTAAGGGAAATATATCACACTAATTAAATTAGCTTAAAAAAACAGCTGTTTGTTTTTTTTTTTAACTCAGTTGTGGAGCTTGAACTCAGCGTCTGGGTGCTGGTCCGTGTGCTCTTTTGCTCAAGGCTAGCGCTCTACCATTTTGAGCCTCTATACCACTTCCAGTTTTCTGTGGTTCATTGGAGATAAGAGTCTCACAGACTTTCCTGCCAGAGCTGGCTTCAAACCATGATCCTCAGATCTCATCCCTCCTGAGTAGCTAAGACTATAGGCAAGAACCATCAGCTCCAGGCATGACGGCTGTCTTTTGGGCAAGGTCTGCAGCCATTCTGTGAAATCTGTCAGGCGTCTTCTTTGATAAGGAAGCTTTTTCTCTTGAGAAAGCCCACTATAAAAAAATCTTTCATTGTACAGAAATCAGTCTTGTCAGAAGATTAGATACCACTCTGCCTTTCTACTTCCAACCGATTATGCTGAAAGTTTTTGAACTATTTTTTGGAGGAGTAGAGAGGATGGTGGACTCAAAAGAAGCTGAAGCCTGGTATGTTAGAATCTATCACTCTGTGTGTGTGTGTGTGTGTGTGTGTGTGTGTGTGTGTGTGTGCGTGTGTGTGTGGTGGTGGTGGTACTGCAGCTTGAACTCAGGGCCTAGAAGTTGTCTCTTAGCCTTTTCACTCAAAGCAGTTATCTACTACTTGAGCCACATCTCCACTTCTGGCTTTTGCTGGTTAATTGAAGATAAAAATCTCTTGGATTTACCTGCTCTAGCTGGGAGCTGGCTTCACACCTCAATCCTCAGATCTCAGCCTCCTGAGTAGCTAACCAGCACTCAGCTAACCAATAGAATTTGCTGTCCTGTTAAAGAGTGATTAGTTGATGTCACATGCCCATCATCAAGGATCATAAATGTATTTTGTGAATGCTAACATCCTGTATTTGCAATAGATTTCATTAATTAATAATGATGTGACCCTTGCAAGTGCCATTTGCTCACATCACAGGACAGATGATGTTGGAACTATGTGGAAGTATATTGAGAAGAAATAGTACTTTAAATAGAGTACACTCTTAACAAACATTTTCCCAGTAATATGGAACATCGGGATACAGTATGATGAGAAACATTTTCTAAACATCACAGAAAAATAGGAAACAAAGTTGTAGCAAAAGGTCAAGAAATGACCAGCCAGGTTGAAATGAAAGATTGTTTTCCTACTGAAGAATCACAAAACCAAAACAAGTGTTAAATTGTGAAGATGAGGAGACTTTACTTCCTATACTAACAAACTCATTTTGTTTCTTTGGAAGCTCTGAAGATCATCATAGACAGAATTCTGACCAATCAACAAGAACCTCGTTGTCATGGTGATGTAGCAGCAACCTTAAGAGAAAGAAGTCATGGTATCTGAGAGTTTTTATTGTCAAATAAGAAATCACTGAAGGAGCCAGTGATGCATGGGAGATTTGAGGGAAAGCAGGCTTCAAAAGTTTAAAAGAAGGAAGTGGTGCTGTAGCTCAAGTGGTAGAGCGCTCGCCTTGAGCTGAAGAGCCGAGGGACAGTGCTCAGGCCCAGAGTTCAAGCCCCACGACCGACAAAAAAAAAAAAAAAGTTTAAAAGAAGAAAAATTAATTTTCTAGGCTACATAAAGAACATCTCATCTTGTGGAATTCTCTCCAGGAGTACTCAAATTTGAATACAAGCTTCTTCTCTATAGGAACATCAAGAGCACATAATTAGGATGGGATATCAAATTACAAAGGTAATTATTGAGTCTAGCAGAAAGGTCTGTAGAGGGTTGGGCAGCAGAGTTCCATGGGGAAAGAAGACAAGAAATACCATGTTTACCTCTCAGACTCAAGGTGAAACTGCTTTGGAATACAGAATAAGCTAGCCATAGAATGAGATATGTATCCAGAAGGAAGACTTATTTTTGTTGAAGAATATACCACAGTAGACATTTTTATTGGTTATAACACCTACTGGTCTTTAACAAAAGCTTAGGCTATTGCCTGGAATTGATGGCTTATGCCAGTAGTCCTAACTACTCAGGAGGCTGAGGTCTGAGGATTGAGGTTGGAAACCAGCCTAGGCATGAACATCAGTGAGGCTCTTATCTCTAATTAACCATCAGAAATCTATACGTGGAGCTGTGATTCAAGCAGTTAGAACACCAGCCTTGAGCAAAAAAGCTAAGGGACAGCATCCAGGACCTGAGTTCAAGCCCTGGTATTGGTGAAAGAAAGAAAAGAGAGAGAATAGAAAGTGAGAAGGAAAAGAGAAAAGAAAGAAAGAAAAAGAAAGGAAGTAAAAGAAAATAATAAAATGAGGCTATGGAATTATATCTGAGCTTATTCTTCCGAGATTCTAAGGCATTCTGTTTTCTGTAATGAATTACCTTTTTTTTTAAATTTTTTATTATTGGCAGGTTCGTGTGCTTGTGCTCTATCATTTGATCTATGCCTCTGGCCCATTTTTGTGTTGGTTATTTTCAAGGTAAGTTCTCACTGGAGGCCTGGACTGGTCTAGACTATGATCTTCCCCATGTCCCAGAAAGACAGGCACACTCCACTGTGTGAAGCCGTTGTCTTCCTCCTGTAGCTAGGAAAACAGACATGTGCCACCTCGCCCAGTCATTGAATGAAATGGACTCTTGAGAACTGTCTTTATGCCAGGGCTGGCCTTGAAACAACTGCCCCCCAAGTAGCTAGGATCCCAGGCTTGAGCCACTGCACCCAACATAAAATGCTGTTTGAAAGAACTATGGCAGCAAAGTTTTATTCCATGCTAACTACTGAAGTATCTTTCACTAAATTTTTGCTAATAGTCTGTGTGTGACTGGTATCATGCTATCCTACCCAAACCTAGCTGACTGCTTCCCCGGTTCTTAAGCTGTTTGTGTGGTTGTGTTTAACATCTAAAAATCTAGCACCTCATACATATAAGAAAGAATGGGGACTATAGATAATCTCAGAGGAAATCACCGCTGAGTGTTGATGTTTGGGGCTAGGTGGGTGATGATCTCGTGACTATAGCATAAGCAGCACACGTGGTCACGAGAAAACTGAAGAGTGAGATGTTATCAACATTTAACCTGGTTTTGCTGGCCAGGTGCTGATAGCTCACGCCTGTTATCCTAGCTACTCAGGAGGATAAGATCTGAGGATCTCAGTACAAAGCCAACCCTGGGCAGGAAAGTCCATGAGACTCTTATCTCCAATTAACCAGTAGGAAACCAGAAGTGGCGCTGTGACTCAAAGTGGTAGAGTGCTAGCTTTGAGCAAAAAAGCTCAAGGATAGCATGCAGGCCTTGAGTTCAAGCCCCATGACCATATATATGTGTATACATATATATATGCATGTATTTATATATATATGTATATAATAAAAAGGTTTTGCTTCTAGTATCACTGAGGCAAGATCAAGGAAAATGAGGCAGGAATTTAGGGACAAATGCTGTATTAATAAACAGCTTGATTAAAAACACAGAAGCACTATTTTTGTCTTAAACCTCACACTCCCTCATAAGTTGCAATGTTTGTAAAAACAGAAAAGGGTGGGGGATAAAAGGAAAAAGAACATTTCTCTCTCTCTCTGTCTCTGTCTCTCTCTCTCTTTCTCTCTCTGACCTTGCCTGCTGCCCAAAATAGTGTGCTCTAGGACCTGATTGAGGACATCTTAAAGAAGAACACTTACCCTGCAAAAACAAACATTTCGAATAATGTCTCTTCTTGGAATAATGTCTCATCTTGGCATTAAAAAGTGTTTTAAAATGCTTATCTCAAGGTTGGACACCTGTCTTGAAGGGAGCACATGGCAAAATCCATCTTTTGTTTGAAGAGATGCCCAGACATCAACAACCTGAATATAGTGAGCTTTGCAACCTTGAAATCGCTGGCCCAGTTGATAAAACTGGAACCACAAGAATGGCAAGCCGTACCAGATGCCAGATCAAAAGGGAGCTCTTTTCCTAAGATGAATTTGACCCAAAGCCCAACCTACTTTTTCAACGTGAGCATCTGTGGTGATGAAGAGCTTGTACCTGCTATCAGATCAGCCTGCACCCACATCTGGGCTGTGCACTGTCTAACTTTCTTCACTTTGCTTGGCCAATAAACTTTCTTGGTCTTTGCTTCACTGAGTACCACAGGAATGCTTTTCTCTGACCTTTGGTGAACTCTTTCTTGGTCACCAACCTGGCAATAGGTTTTGGCACCTCTGCCAAGAGTAGCATCATCAGCTGCCATAACTCCATGAAAATGGAGAAAAAGACATTCCATAGATAGGGGAGAAAAAGAAGTATTTTCTTTTTTTTGGGGGGGGGGTCCGATCGTGGGGCCTGAACTCTGGGCCTGGGCGCTGTCCTCAGCTCTTCAGCTCAAGGCTAGTGCTCTACCACTTGAGCCACAGCGCCACTTCCGGCTTTTTTTTCTTTTTGCTTATGTGGTGCTGAGGAATCGAACCCAGGGCCTCAGGCATGCAAGGCAAGCGCTCTACCACTGAGCCACCTTCCCAGCCCAAAAAGAAGTATTTTCAAGTTATATATCTGGTAAGACTGTGTCCTAAAAATATACATATCAATAATTTACAAAAATTAATGAGCAAAAGATTTTTAATAAATATTTCTCCAAAGAAGATATATGAATGACTAATAATCACATGAAAAGATGCCATTATTAGTCTTTAGGGAAAGGCCAAAGAAAATTACACTAAATACCACTTCAAATCCATTAGGATGTCTAAAATTAAAAAAAGATAAGTCTTGTTTAAGATATAATAATATAATGAAAGTATTTCTAATATCAATGAATTACTAAAAATTTGTTGTCTCTCTTACTAAATAATACCTCTGTCAGACCATGGGTAGTCAGTAGAAAGTAGAAAGAAGGAGAATATCAAAATAGACTGAGGAGACAGAGATAGAGGAAGAAGAAATTTCCCAAACTCTTGCTCTGGGCTTCTGTTTGATACCTGGCCTCACTACCTTAGAATTCCTTAAGCCAAAAGTTTTTTTTTCCTTTCTTGTTTTGCTTATTAAGTCCCCAGACTCTGATTTCCTATGGCAGAAAAGCTAGACAATCTCGGCACTGGTGGCTCAGGCCTGTAATACTAGTGACTTAGGACACTGAAATCTGAGAACTGAGGTTTAAAGCCAGGAAAAAAATTATTGAGGTTTTTCTTTTTTAATTTCCAATTAACCAGCAAAAAGCCAGGCCTGGCTGTATGACCCAAATGGTAGAGCACTAACCTTGGGCACAAAAAAAAAAAAGCCAAACAAGAACACAGGCGCTGAGTTCAAGCCTCAGTACCAGCACACAGACACAGACACAGACACACAGAAACACACACACAACACACAGAACTAGCCAAAAACATCACTGTGATGGTTCCCATTTAATTAGAATAATTAATTAGTATGAAGCTAAAGGCTGGCTGTTAGATACTCAGTAGAGAGGATTCTAAGGTTATATATAAAATTTTCCCTCTAAAATTTTATCAAAGTGACAGTGTACACTGTCTGCTGTGTCTTGCATATTGTATTTTGTATCTGCTGTGTACAGGTCCTTCGGGTTCAATAGAAATCTGACTCTGAAAATATCCTCTATTAAGAAAGAGAATTTTAGCCGGGTGCCAGTGGCTCATGCCTGTAATCCTAACTACTCAGGAGCCTGAGATGTGAGGATCACAGTTCAAAGCCAGCCTGGGCAGGAGAGACCATGAAACTCCTATCTCCAATAAACCACTAGAAAACTGGAAGTGGCGCTGTAGCTCAAGTTGTAGAGTGCTCGCCTTGAGCTGAAGAGCACAGGGACAGTGCCCAGGCCTAGAGTTCAAGCCCCACGACCGCCAAAAGAAAAAAAAGAGAGAGAACTTTGTATATTTCCATTCCATGATGAAAAAAGGAACAGGACCATCAACACTACAAAGAATCTGAAATCTGTGTAGGCTGACATCACAACCAAAGTCCCCACCAGGACCTCTGTCCTTCAAAGGATTCTCATGCTCTTTTTTTTCTTTCTTTCCTTAGGAAATAAAATTTCGGCCACTTCAGCCCAAGAGAGGTTGTGGGCTAGCCTTGCTCTCTATGAGGGCATTATGTTAAGGGATCCTATGGGCTCAGCACTGGTGATTCACACCTGTAATCTTAGCTACTCATGAAGCTGAGATCTGAAGATTGTGGTTCAAAGCTCACCTAGACAGCAAAGTCCATGAAAATCTTATCTTCAGTGAACTACCAAAGAACCAGAAGTGGAGCTGTGGCTCAAATGGCTAGCTCAAATGAGAGCTAGCCCAGAGAGAAAAAAAAAAAAGTCACAGAGATAAGCATCTAGGCCCTGAGTTCAAGCAGTAGGATGGCATACAGACATAAAAAAGAGGTCCAATGGTAAAACCAGAGTAGATGCAGAGAGATTTCCGTTCAGTGTTAAAGCAGGTGATCATAACTAAAATTGCCATTCTGTATTTCCTTTTTCGGTGACAATAAGTCTTTGCCATAATGTTTACTTTATTAGTGTGAAGTCAGCTAGCTTATGAATTTCTTATGTGGCTGATCACTTTCCTTCTTCAGGGATTATGTAACAAATAAACTTGAGCATGGTTTATCCAGCTTTGCTGGAAACTTTGCTGGAAGATGAAGGCACTGTGTGATGGTCAGAATTTGGGAGGTGAGTAGATTTAATTAGAGCAGGATAAGGGTAAGAGATTGCATGCCATCTGGGGCTGCTTTCAGTCAGTTGAGCCAGACTGTTATTGACTTAAAGCCACCAGCGTTTCTATGGCCTATATGAAATGAATATAGTGAGCTCAGTGAGTTTTCAGACTGCCAGACGTATCAGCACTTGTTCCCAGTACGTGTCTGTGAACTTAGATTTCATGGACAATACAATGAAAAAAATAAAAGACAAGCAGGGGATGTATCTTAGTGGTAGGAAGCCTGCTTAGCATTATCAAGGGCTTGCTTCAATTCTTAGCACCAATAAATGTAGGAGGGCAGGAAGGCTGGAAGGCAGGCAGGCAGGAAGGAAAGAAACTGGTAGGAAGGAAGGAAGAAAACAAAAAGGTCTTAAGAAAGTCTTAGGCCAGGTGCCAATGGTTCAAATGTATAATCCTAGATGCTTAGGAGGCTTGGATCTGAGAATCATGGTTTGAAGCCAGCCCAGACAGGAAACTCGGTGAGACTTTCCAATTAACCTGCAAAAATCCAAAAGTAGAAAAAAAAAAAAAGCCAAGAAAGGGTGAAAGGGTCTGAGTTTGAGCCCCCGAACTAGCACACAAAAAAAGAAAGAAAAAGAAAATAGTAGGATAGCCAGACATGGTGCTGCATTCTGTAATTTTGTAATCCCAGCACTTGGAGATGGAGGAAAGAGACTTACAAGTTGGAGACCAGCATATACTATACAACAAGATACTCTCAAAAACAACAACAACAACAACAAAAAGCAACTTAAAATAAAAGTCAGTCTTTTAAATAGAATAATTTCAAATATCTGAGGGGAAAAAAACCTTCCATGCCCTTAATTTTCTTATTTCCCAAACAATGCAATAACATTTGGATCTTGGATGAGTCCTAAACATACATGAATGTGTGTGAACCAAAATGCCAGGTCTGTTGAGTCTCCAAATCCACTCTGGCTATTTAAAAAGCACTTACTATATTTAAAATATTCTAGAATAATCAGTTATTTAGAATACTTCACAATAATGTATATAGTATTTATGTAAATGTATATAGTGAATGTATATAGTATACATAATACATATAGTGTATTATATCAATTCACTATTTTGTTAAATAAAACATATTATAAAAAATATATAAAAACATATATAAAAAACATATATAAAAATATTTTTACCATTCATACTTGATCAAATAGCCACCTTGGGCCATAGCTCCACTTTCAGCTTTTTGGTGGTTAATTGGAAGATAAGAGTCTCACAGGCTTTCCTGCCTAGACTGGCTTTGGACTTCAGTCCTCAGATCTCCACTTTCTGAGTAGCTAGGATTGCAAGTGTCATCCACCAGCATTTAATCATAAATAGTAATCTAAGCTGAGCAGAAGGATGACATATAGAAGCAAAAGTATTTCTATGTTTGGACTGGTAATTTTTCATTTGCAGTTGCTAAAAAAAGAAAGAAAGAAATATAAAATATGAAGAAGAAGAAGAAGAAGAAGAAGAAGAAGAAGAAGAAGAAGAAGAAGAAGAAGAAGAAGAAGAAGAAGAAGAAGAAGAAGAAGAAGAAGAAGAAGAAGAAGAAGAAGAAGAAGAAGAAGAAGAAGAAGAAGAAGAAGAAGAAGAAGAAGAAGAAGAAGAAGAATCATGTGTGGATTTTTCTTTGTATGGATCTTTTTCTTTTTTTCTGGGGCTTAAACTCAGGGCCTGGGTACCATCCCTTGGCATATTTGTTCAGAACTAATGCTGTACTACTTGAACCACAGATCTATTTCTGTGTTTTTTTTCTGGTTAATTGGATATAAGAATAGCATGGATGTTTCTGCCCAGGCTGGCTTCAAACCTCAATTCTCAGATCTAAGCCTTCTGAGTAGCTCGGATTACAGGCATGAGCCACCAGTGCCTTGCTTCTTTTCCATGTGTGGATTTTTCTTTGGTGTCATGGCTATGTAACTAAGAAGCCAGAACTCAGATAAACAAAGTTCAGTTGTCATTACAGGCTCTCTGGAAGCCAGGACTGTACCTCTTGCATCAGGACCAGAAGTACACAAATGCATTGCTCAATTAAAGAAAGGTGGATGGAAGGTTAGTAAAGTTTCAATGTTCCTGCCCTAATTGCTCAGCAAGCTTGTTGAACAGGCCAAATGGTTGAGGCCAAGAGACCGCTTCTCTTCAAGTATCACTGGGCATCTGCCAAAGGCCATTAAAGAAATAAAATAAAATAAAACTGCTCAAGCTTCTCATACCTTGAAGAACAAGACTGAAGTGTTAGGTCCCACTGTTTTAGTTATTGCAAATTAATTACAAATATATATAATTTCTTCTTATGGATGGGGGCAGGCTTTGCTCAGTCCCTAATATTTTTAATATTCTCTTATCTCAGAATTTGGAAATTAATATAGGTAATATATTAATTTATGGGAAAAGATTAAATCTAACAATGATCATAAGCACTGAAGGAACCAGCACATCCCATAACCCATGTGATTTTTCCTCCTGTGTTTCTTGGGGTCTGGTATTCTTAAGCTTTCACTCATATTAATTTTTATTGCTTAGTTTTTGTCCTGCTGGCCCTGTTCCCATGGCTCAGCAGCCCCAGATCTGATGTCATAATGCTCTGGCCTATGCCAAGAGTCTTTGCTGTGGGCACACTTTCCTGATTAGAATCTACTGTGTGTGTGTGTGTGTGTGTGTGTGTGTGTGTGTGTGTGTGTGTGTGTGTGTGTGTGTGTGTGTGTGTACTAGTACTAGGGTTAAACTCAGGGTCTGGGCACTGGTCCTTAGCTTTTATTTCTACTCAGAAGTGGCCCTCTACCACTTGAGCTGCAGCTCTACTTCTGGCCTTTTGGTAATTAATTAGAGATCAGAGTCTCACAGATTTTCCTGACCTGGCTGGCTTTGAATCATGATCCTCAGACCTCAGCCTCCTGAGTAGCTAGGATCATAGGTGTGAACCACCAGAGCCTGGCTAAGGATTTAGATTTTTAAGAGACATTCAGTTCTTCCAATTCAAGTGGTCCAGAAGCCACACTTTGAAAAGCACTGAGCTGTCCTGGAAGAGTCTCCGATCTGCATGCCAGCGCAGCAGGCTAGATTCCCTCAGGGAGTGAAACCTTGGGAAGACAAGCCTGAGCACAGTGTTTGGAATCCATCTTTGGTCTGGGGTTTGCTGACTGTCTCATTCTGTCTGGATTAAAGAAGCTATACTCAGTGGAGACTGTGGAGCAGCTTTGCCCACACATTCTATCATTCTGGGCTCAGGACACATCTCCAAATACATGATGAGGTACTCATTTCCTGAGCAGCAAAGGTTTTTGCTAATCATGTCAACTCTTGGCCCTCCTTAATTCCATCCTATCTGGATTTGGCAGAATCCTTGACCTTCTAACCAGCACGGACCAGGCTCTCTCCCTTGAGCCTTATTACACTTCTCCAAGATGGAAGGGGGTGCTGCTGGCCTATCCTGTCTCCCCCTGCCCCAATCTCTACTTTGACTGGCTTTCCTAGAAGGTGCTGATTGGATTAGACTCTTCCCTTGTAGAGCTCACAATCCAGTTGCTAGCTTTTTCTTTCTTGTTTTCTTGTGTGTTTGTTTGCTTTTGTTTGGAATCTTTTGCTTTCTTTTGGTTTTGACTCAACTGGGATTTGAACTCAGTAAGGCAGGCACTCTACCACCTCTTGCTTTATTTTTTAGATAGGATTTCACATTTTTATCTAAGTCTGGTCTCCAGCCAGACTGATAAAAATCTTTCTACACCTATGCATCATCCTATACCTATATCAATCTTCCTATACCTATGCATCCGCTGTAGCTGGGGTAACAGATCTGACTACCACACCAGGCTTGTTTATTGAGCTGGAGTCTTGCTAATTTTTTTTTTAACTCAGGCTGACTTAGAAGCCTAATCTGACCAATCTTTACCTCCAGAAGATCTAGGATTACAGATATGCACTACTATGCTCACTCTAGATAGTATATTCCATGAGAAAATATAAAAGCACAGCTGGCAAGCCTTCCTGAGGTGGTAAGAATTGGTAAGGGATTGACAGGATGGGAGGAGTCAGCTGAGGACATTTGTGGAGTAAGCAAGCCTGAATGACGGAGATGATGTGCCTGGCATTTTCAAGAAACAGGCAGAAGGCAGTAAAGCTCAAACCAGTTGGGCAAGGACAACCAAAGATAAGATCAGAGGTCATGGTGCAGAAGCACAAGATTAACTCCAACTTTCTAGTGGGAACTTATAGAAGCTTGGATTGGTATCAGACAAGACAAGTAATCCTGGGACTGGAAAGGCTTAGGGAAGAGGAGTAAAGGAAGAGGTTTGCAAAATGTCAGACGTCCAAGCAGATTAGTGAAGGAGGCAGTTGGGCCTTTGAGCTTGAAATCTGAGCGCTATAGACAGGGGTGTCAATACCCTCATGCTCCCTTGCCCTCCATTCCTGTACTATCACTGGCTAAGCTCACCTGGTAGCTAAAGAGTAAGAAAGCTACCTTGAAGCATTTACAGGGGGCAGCCTCCAGCCAGATGTAGTGATACACACCTTTAATACCAGCTACTTGAGAGATGGAAGCAGGTTTAGGACCAGCATAGGCTGCATAATAAGACCCTATCTCCAAATAAAACTCTAAATTTTAAGCTAGGCACCAGTGGCTCATGCCTGTAATCCTAGCTATTCAGAAGGCTGAGTGCTGAGGATCATGGTTCAAAGCCAGCCTAGGCAGGAAAGTCCGTGAGACACTTACCTCCAATAAACTACTGAAAAGAAAAGCCAAAGTGGAGCTGTGGCTCAAGTGGTAAAGTGCTAGCCTTGAGAAAGAAAAAAATCTAAGTGCCCACGCCTTAAGTTCAAGCCCCAGGATGGCACACACACACAAAAAAATTTTTAAAAGCTGTCAGTGGTAGAGACCTTGGTTTGCATGCATGAGGCCATGGGCTCCATTCCCACTGGGAAGGAAGAGGAAAGGAAGGAAGGAAGGAAGGAAGGAAGGAAGGAAGGAAGCAAGCAAGCAAGCAAGCAAGCAAGAAAGGAAGGAAGGAAAGAAAGAAGGAAAAAAGGAAAGAAGGAAAGAAGGACAAGGAAATGAACAAAGTAAGGAAAAAGAGAAAGGGAAAGGGAAGAGGAGGGAAGGGGAGGAAAAGACTGAAGAGGAGAGGAGAGAGGAAGGAAGGAGAGGGGAAGGGAAGGGAGGGATGGAAAAGAAGACAGCCTTTCAGGAAACAGAACAGAAGGAAAGACATGAAGAATGGATCCAGAGAAGCAACCATCAAGATATTATCAAGGTTGACCAGTTGTACATTTGCCAGATGAGTATACCATAGAGAAGGTCAAGGCACTTAATGAGAATGCAGAAGTAATTGTCTGGGGGAATTTAAGCTGAATTAAGAGTAAGAGAAGAACTGGGTACTAGTGGCTTATGCCTAGCTACTTAAGAGGCTGAGATCTGAGGATCTCTGTTCAAAGCCAGTCACCAAAAACCGTGAGACTCTTAGCTCCAATTAAAGCACCAAAAACTGGGAAGAAGAGCGGTGGCTCATGTAGCAGACTGCTAGCCTTGAGCAATAAAACTCAGGAACAGCAGCTGAGACCTAAGTTCAAGCCTAACACCATCACAAAATTTAAAAAAAAAGAGTAGGGGATATTTAGAGCATGAAAGAGAAGGGGACTGCAGGAAATGATCATCGGGTAAGAGGAAAGGGGAGCTAGCATTTAGGGACAAGGAGGTAGAAATGGTGGAGGGAAATAGTATGCATGGAATTAAGATCGGTGGTTGCAATCCTTGCGCAAGATGAGGACTAGATATGTAGGTAACTAGCTAGGCTAGGGTGTAGACAGAGCCACTGAAGAAAAACTGGGCTACCCTAAGCCATCCTAGGGTCTGCTGACACTCTGGTGGCTCTTGGCTTCAGCAGTTATTTCCAGGGGATCTGATCCTGGTGTGGTTCGGCTTGCTTGCTGCTACTTCCATTGCTGGCACTGCATTTTGCCTCAGCCTTGGTGCTTAGTTCAAACCTAGGATTCTGCTCAGTGGCCTACATTTTGGTCAAATGTGGCTGTCCTATCATCTTGTGTTTGTGTGTGTACACACACACACACACACACACACACACACACACACACACACACACACACACACACACACACACACACACTGCTTGCATTCAATCCTGGGGCTTGCATTCAGGGCCTGGGCCCTTGCTGTCCCTGAGCTGTTTTGTTCAAAGATGGAACTCTACCACTTGAGCCACAGCTCCACTAAGGCCGTTTTGGGTGGTAAAGTGGAGATAAGAGTTTCATGGAATTTCCCACCCAGGCTGGCTTGGAACTGTGATCCTCAGGTCTCAGTCTCATGAGTAGCTAGGATTACAGGCATGAGCCACCAACTAGATGGCTGTGTTTTTTTAGAGAAGCTTCTGGGCCTATGATGATCATCCTGACCTGGGAATTTTCCTGATTTTTTTCATTTCAGAGTTTTACCACTAGGAGGAGCTTGGCCTCTTTCCCTTAGATAGCTGCAGCTTTGACAGTGGGCTGACCTTCATTGAAGTGGTGTCACATTTCCCCTGGGCCACCCCTACCTCCTGACACCTTTAGAGTGGGCTTGGGGGGGAGGGGGATTTCCCTTGGGTGGTGAGAAGCACTGTCTTCATACGGAGCCTCTGTTTCCCCTTCCTGTTTGTACTGGTGGGGCTATCCTGCCTTGAAGCAGAGGACTGAGTTATGAAAACAGTACTTACTGCAGGCAGGATCACCTGGCTGGGCAAAGGTAAAGTAATCCCAACTTCGATGCCAAATCCCCCGCCCGCCTCCACAGGACCTTCACACAAATACTTCTAAAATGCCATTTGGCCTAGAGGGAGCTTTGAAACATGGTGTGAAACTTTCCTGCAAGTGCTCATATAAGTTATAGAGAAAAACACATGATGTGAAGCAGAAATGGATTTCCAAACTCAATATAAGGTTAAAAGGTAGGAGAATGGCACATTTTAAAAGAAATGTATCTGGGTAGCAGTGGCTCATGCCTGTAATCCTAGCTACTCAGGAGGATCTGAGGATCATGATTCAAAGCCAGCCTGTGCAGGGAAAGTCCATGAGACTATTACCTCCAATTAACCACCCAAAAAAAATCTAGAAGGGGAGTTGTGACTCAAGTGGGAAAGTGCTAGCCTTGAGCACAAAAAGCTCAGGGACAACACCAAGGCCCTGAGTTCAACAACAAAACAAAAGAAATGCATGTGTTATTGCTGATCTGATGTGGAATTCTGGGAATGGGGTGCATCTTCTATATGTACCCCATTCAAATAAAGAACCTACAGTCGGCAGGGACGCAGTTATAGGTGGAGCTGGAAAATAAATACTCAGTTTATAATTGGGACAAAACTATCCATTTCTTAGGAAAAAGAAGGAAGAGGACCTAGATAGTATAGATTGTTAAAATGTTCCTGAAAGATACAAAATAAATTCTACATAAACTGAAAGACATGACTTGGCTTGGATGAAGTAGAGTGTGTGTGCGTGCGTGTGTGTGTGTGTGTGTGTGTGTGTGTGTGTGTGTGTGTGTGTGTGTGTGTACTAGTAAAGTAAGTGAGTGTGTGTATTCCTTGGTCTTTAACTCAGAGCCTGGCACTGTCCCTGAGATTTTGTGCTCAAAACTAGTGCTCTATCACTTGAGCCACAGCTCCACTTTCAGCTTTTTGTGGTTGATTGGATATAAGAATCCTGTGGACTATCCTGCCTGGGCTGGCTTTGTACTGTGATCCTCTGATCTCGACCTTCTGAGTAGCTAGGATTACAGGCATGAGCCACTAGTGACCAGCTTTAATAACCATTTCTTAACACATATCTATAATGTTTGACTTATTGCAAGAAGTCTACTATTTTTAAAACATCTCTAAAGTCTGGCAAGGTTGCTCATGCTTGTAATCCCAGCTACTTAGGAGGGAGAGTTTGGAAGCTCACAATTTTAGACCAGCTCCAGTTGGTATACCCCTATAATCTCAGCTATACAGGATGCGTAGGTAGGAGGATCTAAGGCTGATCCAAGTGAAAAATGATTAAAGCAAAAAGAGCAGTGAGGCATGAATCAAGTGCTAGAGCTCTTGTCTAGCAAATGAAATTCCCCGAGATCAAACCCCAGTGACTACATAGACACACACAACAAAAATTAACTCTAAAGGCCTGCTCTGAGAGTTGTTTTGTTTGGGCTACATAATGGGGTTTGTTTTGTTTTGTTTTTTGTCAGTCGTGGGGTTTGAACTCTGGGCCTGGGCACTGTCTCTCAAGCTCTTCAGCTCAAAGCTCCATTCTACCACTTGAGCCACATCGCCACTTCCGGTTTTCTGAGTGCTTTCTTAGAATCTCATAGACTTTTTCTGCACAGGCTGGCTTTGAACTATGATCCTCAGATCGCAGCCTCCTGAGTAGCAAAGATTACAGGTGTGAGCCACCAGCACCAGGAGCATTTTTTAAAACATGCACACTTTCTTATCCCTTCTTCCTAATTCTTCTCCTATGTTCAGTTAAGATTTTCTCTAGTACCTCAAGGACAAATTTAGGGTCACCAAGTCCCTTGGTCTCCCTGACACAGCCACATTTGATTAAATCTCCTTTTTTCCTGCTCATTAATGCCTATGTCTTTGGTTGGCTGATAGTGCTAGGTGGCTGAGCTTGATTGAGATTCTTGCCTAGACCCAGAATTTTTGCCTGAAGTCCTGGTTTTGTAAGTATACATACAGATTTTTGACTGAAGTACTATAAAGAATATTGAAATAGAAGAAATTATGAAGATTTGTGGGTGACCTTTTACTTGAACACTTCAAGGTTATCTAAAGGATTCTTACAACAGGAGTGGGACGCTGGTGGCTCACACCTGTAATTCAAGCTACTCAAGAGGCTGAGATCTGAGGATTGGGATTTGAGACCAGTCCAGGCAGAAAAGTCCAAGAGACTTCAATTCTAATTATCTTAGTAAAAATCTGGGCTAAAGGTGTGGCCTACGTAGTAGAGCACCAGCTATGAGCAAGCAAGCCAAGCCAGAGCAGGAGCCCTGAGTTCAAGTCCCAGTATGGGTAGGGTATGCAAATAGAAACTTTCACTCTCATCATTAAATGTTTCCTTTTCCTGCTCTAAATCACAGGCCCATAGCTGGATCTTCAGCAAAATAAGAGTGCCCCAGACAATCAAGGTCAAAGACCAGGTCATACCCTAGAAAGAGCAGACTTGGAGTGCAAGCTTCTGAGCTGACTTGACTTCAGCAACCTTTCAGCTGCACCTGCAAAGGGAGTGTGGATTTACAGACCTTTCGATCTAGACACAGGTGACCTCTTCAAAGAAAAGGCTCGTACACTATCCAGCAGAACAAAACTGCAGACAGGATCGCATGCTCTTGTTTGGCTTTTTTCACTCAAGACTGGTACCTGAGCCATATCTTCACTTCCGGCTTTTGGCTGGTTAATTGGAGATAAGATTTGAAAGGACCGGGGCTGGGAAGGTGGCTCAGTGGTAGAGCGCTTGCCTTGCATGCATGAGGCCCTGGGTTCGATTCCTCAGCACCACATAAGCAGAAAAAGCCAGAAGTGGCACTGTGGCTCAAGTGGTAGAATGCTTGCCTTGAGCTGAAGAGCTGAGAGACAGGGCCCAGACCTAGAGTTCAAGCCCAGGACTGGCCAAAAAAAAAGATTTGAAAGGACCTTTCTGCGCAAGCTGGCTTCTAACTGTGATCCTCAGATCTCAGCCTCCTGAATAGCCAGGATTACAAGCATAAGCTATCAGTGCCTGGCTTAGACTCTGCTTTTGCAGAAGAGAATTATTATTATTATTATCATTATTGTTGTTGTTATTTAGCTTCTTACCGAGCTCTCCTTTGCCCTCGAATTGAAAAGCAAATGTAGATGAGCATGGGTAACTTACAACCCTAGCTAATGGGTGACTGTAATCTTAGCTAATCAAGAGGCTGAGATCTGAGGATAGCCGTTTGAAACCAACCTGGGTAAGAAGGTTTGAGAGACTCTTACCTCTAATTAACCAGCAAAAACCAGAAGTGGAGCTATGGCTCAAGTGGTAGAGTGACAAAGCTAAGGGACAGTGCTAAGGCTGTGAATTCAAGCCCTAGTAACAACAGGCACATATGTGCATGCATGTGCATACACACACCCACAAAAGAAAAAAATGTAGTCCTGTGCATAATGTCAATAAAAATCTCTTCTAGTGTATAATTGGATACATAGCGCTAGCCTCACATGGAATGTGCATTTGAGAATGGTCATTTGGCAGGCATAGCAAGCTGTTAATTTTCCTTGAAAGCCAGTACAAAACTCTTTCAGGGAAACTGGCCTAGGACCAGATCAATAGGGTTTTAACTTATAGCCTAGTTCCAAAAGTGAGTGCTCCCCTCACACATGGGAAGAGAAGCACTTCCTGGCAAATTTGGGCAAATTCATGTAGAGAGATGCATCCAAATTTGTTGATGGAACAAGTGAAATATGGTTGTTTCTTAGCCTTGAGCTAGTAAATAATAGGGGTGTGTATGTGTGTGTGTGTGTGTGTGTGTGTGTGAGAGAGAGAGAGAGAGAGAGAGAGAGAGAGAGAGAGAGAGAGAGAGAGAGAGAGAGAGAGAGAGAGAGAGAGAGAGAGAGAGAGAGAGACTGGGGCTTAACCTCAGGGCCTAGGTGCTATCCTTTAGCTTCTACCACAAAGGGCTGGCACTCTACCACTTGAGCCACAGCTCCATAAGAATCTCACAGACTTTCCTGCCCAGGCTGGCTTTGAACCTTAATCCTCAGATCTCAGCTTCCTAAGTAGCTAGAATTATAGGTATGAGCCATGGGCATCTGGCAACACTTTTAAAACTGCAATTCTGTGTAGTTTTTGATTGCAAAATAAATTCCAAGATGGAAACGGTGCTGTGGCTCAAAGTGGTAGGGCCTTGCCGTGAAGAGCTGAGGGATAGCGCCCAGGACGCACAACCGATCCCTCCCCCCACCCCCCAAAAAAATTCCAGGAAGCCTATAAAGTAATTAAGAATCTTCCTACACTTAGGCAAATCACCAGGCCAATCTTAAGGAGACCAGCCTTTATATAACTAAGATTAAGCTTTGAGACTTTTCTTTTATCGGTTGTGGGGTTTGTACTCTGGCCTGGGCGCTGTCCCTGAGCTCTTCAGCTCAAGGCAAGTGCTCTACTACTTGAGCCACAGTGCCAATTCTGGTTTTCTGAGTGGTTTATTGGAGATAAGAGTCTCACGGTCTTTCCTGCCCCGGCTGGCTTGGAACCAAGGTCATCAGATCTCAGCCTCCTGAGTAGCTAATATTACAGGTGTGAGCTACCAGCACCTGGAGCTTTGACGTTTTTATGCTAACTACATAGATTGTTGTGTGTGAATCCTAGGGCTTGGACTCAGGGTTTGAACACTGTCTCTCATCTTTTTTGCTCAAGGCTAGTGCTTACCACTTGTGTCACACCTCCTTTTCCAGGTGTTTGGTTTTGCATTGGAGATAGACTTCCTGCCCAGGCTGGTTTTAAACTTCGAGCCTCAGATCTCAGCCTCCTGTGTGGCTAGGATGACAGGCATGAGCCACCAAAATCCAGCAAGGGTAGTTTTTAGTCTTTATTAAAATCTAGTATTAATTTTTTTTCTTTCATGACACTGAGATTTGAACTCAGGACCTTGTATTGTTAGGCAAGTCCTCTACTACTTGAACCATGCCTCCAGCCCATTTTTCTTTTGATTATTTCTTTAGATAGAATCTTAAGTTTTTCTCAGGGGGCTAGCCTCAGTCCACAATCCTCTTACCTATGCTTCCTGAGTAATTTGGATGAAAGGTCTGGCCCACCAATTTAGAGGTGGAAATCTTACTGACTTTTTGTCTAGATGGCTTGAAGCTGACATCTTCTTCCTGAGTATCTGGGATTACAGGCATGAGTCACCATAACTGGCCCCTTTGCTTTTCATCTGTTTTTGTTGTAAGTGGTTAGACCTAGGGCTTTGTAAATCTTTTTTTCCTTGATATAAAATATACCCCTGGATGGCTTTGAACTCTTTGTAGTCCAGGCTAGC